>NC_057797.1:200774807-200873958 GCF_018294505.1 Triticum aestivum
AGTAGGTCGCCAAGGGGAAAAACAAATGCCATTTTCGAATACACGGTTATGTAAATCATGAGAAACTTGTTCATTCATGTTTGTTTTGAGACATGGTTGTAAACCATCTCTTACTTTTGTCTTTTCGATGAGCAATGGTACCAACAAATTCCATGTGATGAAAGAAAGTTTCTAGCTGATTGTGGACCATCTCCCCCCCCCCTTTTCCCAGTATTTCTTGTTTGTTCATCCTCTATATTAGCTCCTTTTTTTGTTTGATGGTACTGTTCGTTGGGTTCTTTTCCTCTTAAATACATGGGCCTCCCTGTCTCTACAGAGCGCCTTCTTTCAAAGGACTTTGCCCCGATTGTTCTTAAAGTTGGTAATAGAGTAATGTCATGGCATGAGCGGTACAACTCCAGCGTGCGCAAAGTCTGTCTTATTAACTCTTGCCTCTCCTCTCTTCCTATGTACCTAATGGGATTCTATCGTTTGTCCAAAGGAACTCATGCGGGCTTCGACAAGCACCGTAGCGTTTTCTTTTGGAATTCTACTGAGAATAAGCGCAAATACCATCTGGTCAAGTGAAAATTGATGTGTAAATCGAAAGGCATGGGTGGTCCTAGTATTATGAATACTTCGGTCATGAATACCTGCCTCATTGTCAAGTGGTGGTGGCGGATTTTCAAAACCATGAAGGGCACGTTGTTGTGTGACATCCTTAAGGCCAGATACTTCCCCTCTGGTAATCTGATGTTTGCTTCGGCAGCAGGAGGCTCTCAGTTTTGGCACGATTTGGTTAGGACAATGGATACCTTTTGATCTCAAGTTAAATTTGTGGTTGGTAATGGTGTCAATATTCGGTTATGGACAGACTGGTGGTGTGGCGACAAGCCTCTTTTTTTGCGTTCCCAGCTAGTTTCTCTTATGTTTCTCGTGCTGAGATTTCCATCTCGGATCTTGCGCTCGGTGGCTGGGATTTGCATCTTCGTCACGCTCTCTTTCTCCTAAAGAGTTGATTCAATGGCAACACCTTGCTGAGCTATTTCCTCTGCTCTCCGAGGAGGCAGGCCAAGTTTCCTAGCCTCATTCGGCCTCTGTCCAGTTTTCTGTCAAGTCTCTGTACTCTAGATTGATAGTAGGGTCCTCGAGCTCAAAATTTAAGGATGTCTGGCATTGTAAGATCCCTCTCAAGATCAATGTGGCAAGCGATCCGCGGTAGGCTTCCCGCGGCGGACCAAATCCGCAAACGAAATAGACCTGGACTACGTTTTGTAAGCTTTGCAGAGCTAAAGAGGATAACAACCATGTGCTTTTCAACTGCCATCTTGCTAAACTGTTTTGGTGTGGACTGCGAGATTAGATGGGTGTGAACTGGTCTTCTTCCTCCTTCTCCGATCTCCATTCCTCCTCTAGCTCGCTTTGAGGTCAAACCAGACGTTTGTTCTGGTTCGGCTTTTTGGCCACGTCCTGGGTCATGTGGACTATCAGGAATAAGTTTACTATCGAATATTCTTCCTGCCAAACCCGTTGACTATATGTTCAAATCATTGATTAAGGAGCAGGATCTCAGCTGAAGTCCTGATCGCTAGGGTGCACTCAACGACGTCTTCCTTGCTTCGGTCCACCCCTACCTCTGCCGGCTGAGTTAGCCTTTTTTGGTAGTGTGGCCCTCGGGGCATAGGTAGTTGTCCTGCGTGCCGTTTCAGGCTCGTATGCCTTGCAACCGTACTTCTCACTATTTTGGCCGATGGTTGTTTGTCGTTTGTTGGTATTTGTTCCTGAACCTTACCTGTTGGCTTTATCTATAAAGTCGGGCGTCAGCCTTTTCTCTAAAAATGCAAGGAAACTTCACTTGAGTAAAAATCTTGCCATCCATCCCTACATGTATCTTTGCAGGTGCATTCATGATCCAAACGTTTAAAAATATAATCGTCATTTATTTATGAAAAGAAGAGTGCTATTTCTACTTTCTGGATAGTACACAGAGTGGTTCAGAGTTCATACTTCATAACATTCAATTTCACTAATGTAATGCAATTGAGAATTTACAAACTTATCAAGCAATTGACGAATCAAGATCTTGTAATTTTACCTTATTGAATCGTATGATATTAATATTAGGTTGCCGATGACTTGCTGGAGCCGACACTCTCTCTGCACATTCTCTTTTCTCGAATACGCACCAGTGTGCGTACTATATATTACAGAAGGGATGGGGTAGAGAGCCCTTCACATTGGCAGTTACAACATAAGTTACAACCCCAACTCCACCATCAAGGAGATATGCAGGCTATTCTATCTCAACTAAACCTACCGCTAGTGCCCTAAGAAAGGCATCCGCGCCCGCCTTTAGGAGGCCCGCTGTTGCCCACGTTCTCCCCTCGGCCATCACCGAGCGAATCACCCTAATGGTCGAGGGGGTTACTCCATTGAACACTATCACGTCTCAGTGTTTCCACAACTCCCACATTACAAGGATTAGGACGAGCGTGGCGAGCGCGCTCCTCCTCCTCGTGTTCCCGGCGCTCCTCCTCCTCCTCGTATGCCCAGCGCTGCCAACGTTCCTCCTCCTCGTGCTTCATCTGCATGCGCCGCTCGCCTCTTCCCGCTCCTCCGCCAGCGCTAAGTCCCTCCATTGCTGGAGGTATGTCGCCTCTTGCTCCGGCGTCGCGCCCAGTCACACGGACGGCGCTCTCACCCACTCGTGAATGTACCCTTGCCATAGGTACCACTCGTCGAGGTCGGCCGGCGGCGGCATGGGCGTGAGCTCGGTCTCGTCCTTGGGCTCGGGGAGAGGCGGTGGTGGCAGGGGGTAGACGTAGTCCCCCATGGTCAAGAACTGGAGCCGTCTCTTGCATGCCGAGCCAACGCATGTCCTTCTCGCGTTAGGTATCCTTGAGGACACGTCGGAGCGGCTCCTCGAGGGCGGCCTGGTGCGTCGCCTCCGCCTCCTCGTCCTCCAGCGCCACCACCGGGGGCGGTGGAGGGATGCCGGCGTCGATGTGGACGGCGTCGTGGCGGGCAGTGTTGTGCTCGATGGCGAACTAGACTTCCCAGTTGGGGGAGTCTGGCACGAACGCTGGGTCGCGGCATTGCTCCAGTGTCAGGAGGGCATGTCACTTGCGCACCTCATCTGTTTGCGCGCGCGGTAACCGCGGCACCGGGATACTGTGGGGGTCAAGGTGCTAGCCGTGGGGATGGCAATGGGACGCGGAATTCCCAGTGGTACCGCGCTCGGTGCACCGGGAGGTAGAAGCGATCGCGCGGCCGGCGCGGCCTCTACGAGGTGGTAGTTGGGCATTTAGTAGGACCGCGGTGGTGGTTGGGCGGCCGACACGCGAGCCCGAAGCAGACACCAAGTGGACCCGCGGCGCATCCGTCTCGAGTCCGTGTGGACGTAAATCAGGTGTTAATTTCGGGCCAGGAAATGTGTCCAGACGGATAACGAGCGGACGGGTTTTGGGTTTGCGTCGGCGCATTGGGCCGATGTTTCTTTTTTGCATTCGACTCGAACGGATACGCGTGAACGAAATGCGTCGGCGTCTTAGAGTTGCCTGGTAATATCAGATGTTTTTTTGAATAACTTGGATTGCTTATCACATGTGTCACATGGTTGATATAATATCCATATGCTAGTCTAGCTACAATTAATGGCTAACACCGAAAACAAAAAATTGGGGCAATGTAACATACGCTTATCCGTTGGAGACACGCCGTTTGCGGGCCGCATCTGACGATCGTCCTTATGTACCGCGATAAGAAACCTGTACCAGTGGAACAGGGGCATGTTGGACCACGTTACTTTACACGGATCCGTCTGCGTGTGGCACTGTTGCCCTGGGTGTATCCGGCCTGTGTCTCGCTTTCCGATTCATGCACGTACTGGGAGCAGGCGACCCCGTCCACGCCATCGCCGCTCTCTTTACCGTGATTTACGGGAGTAATCTAGACTAGAAAAAAGATCCCACGATGGTAAGTAAATCACACGGCGTCCCAATAAAATCGTACCGAGTCGGTTAGGTTCCGGAAAGGCCGGCCACGATTGAGTATATATATGCGATGCGACGATGACGTTCAGGATCGAATCGTCTTCCTTCCTTGGATTGGAAATTGGAAAGTACCGACCATGTCTTCGATCTCAGAAGAGAAATCGATCGTGCGGAACATCCTTGCGAAGCTGCCGACGAGGGACGTCGCCCGCTGCCGCTGCGTCTGTCGACGGTGGCGCCGCATAGTCACCGACCCCTCCTTCCGCGCCCTCCACGGCTCCGTCGGCGGTGGCGACGTGCAAGCACAGACTTTGCTCGTGTACGAGATCCGCTTGAGTGCCACCGTTGACATGCTTGTCCTCAACAGCCCGTCGTCGCGGAGGCTCATGTGCCGCGTCACCGACCTGTTCACGGCCGCCGGGTACAGCCCGGCCAACGCCTGCAACGGCTTCCTCCTCTTCGCGCCGCGCATCCACGACTGGCCCCTTTGCGTCTGCAACCCCGTCACCGGCGAGAAGCTGCTTCTCTCGGAGGCGCCCTCGGTCCAACACGAGGTCAGCTACGCCCTGGGGTTTGGTTGTATCGGTTGGTTGCTTTGAAATACAAAGCGAGGGGAAACCCTTTTTCATCGTTCAGCCCTTCCATCCGCCGGTACAACCTCTTCCGCCTCTCCTTCCCGCCCGATGGCTGTTGCTACATCGACCAGCTGTGGCGCAGGTACCCGGACCCGCTCCAATGTCGAGCGGTCTCGGCACCGTCTCCGGCGCTCGTAGACGGCAAGATCTACTTAACATGTGGCGAGGGGATATTGGTGATGGACATGGCAACCGAGGCGCACTGCACCTACCCCCTCCCCGTGTACGAGGGGGAGAAGCTCGCCTTCGAGCTGCGCGGCCGGCTGTGTATCGCGGTGCACGTCATCGCCCAGCGCAAGCTCTACTTTTGGGTATTGCATCTCGACCAAGACAAGAAGGATGGCACGGCGCCCTTGCTTGACTGGGAACTACGCTACACCTTCCACATGGTCCACGGCGGCGACGACAATGACGGTGAAGACCAGCCGAGCGGCGCTGGATTCAACGACCGTGACCGGGTGCTATGCTACAGGATGAGTGACCGTCTCTACAGGTACAACACCACCCAGAACGACGACCGTCATCGTAAGGTTGGTGCTTTGTTGGAATGGGACAAGATAATCCAACTGCCCAACAAAGATTGGTGGAACGTCTATGGCGGTTACCGTCCCACCCTAGTCTTGCCACGTACCCTCCTTGTCGACCCCCTTGCTGAGCACCGCCACAAAGAATTTCAGGACTCTCTGTTAGCTGCTTTGCGTCATCCATAAATTCGTTGTATTCATGATACGTACTTTCAACCACGACGAGTAATTTGGAACCAAGGGAGTATTTATGTTCCTTGAACAACAGGGTTTGTATTGAACTAGTATTGAATAGCAAGTAATATGTGATTTGTTCTAAACTTAATTGATTACTATCCCCCTCAGTTCCTAAATAATACAAGTCTTTTTAGAGATTCCCTTTCAATAGGACCGACTATTATTTCTATCGATCAAATTGCTTCCGTGTTGTCTCGGTTAGAGTTTGCATGAAACTGGAGATTTGTTTTTTGAAGCAACGAGCCTCCCTCGTCGATTTCCATTAAAGAAACCACCCTCAGTTTTACAAGCATCAAACAAAGAAAGTAAAGAGAAAACTACATCAAAGAAAAAGAGGCCAAACGGATCATACACCCCAGCCTTACACACGACCGTTTTCCCGCACAGAAGCTACAAAAGCAGTATAGCATGTCTCAGGCTAAACATCAAAAGAGGAATTTTAATGGAAACTGGAGATTGCTTCAGTCTTGTTACAATTGTTTGAGACTGTTTTAGTCTTGTAGTTAGAAGCTGTGTCCAGTGTATTGTTTGAGCAGAAAAAATATATGTTTCATGCATCTGAGAATTGTTTTGAATGTATATCGACAATTGTGACTCCAACAAAATAAAAATTATTTCCATCATCATACAATGCATTTAAAAAAAAAACTTGCTTCCAAAGAAAATACAATTTGCTCCAAAATAATTTCAAATCTGCTTCGCGTATGCTTCCACCAACCAGATGGTCCAAGTTTTTTTTCTTCACAATCTTCATGCCTGGTGGTCCATGTAACACCCCGAGTGTCATGCTACAGTAACCTCATATTAATGGTTTGACTAAGTCAAATTGCGCTTGATAAAGATCCAAGTCAAACTCAAATAATAAGTGAAATAAAAAAATTCACAACCATGAAAACTAAAATGTTCATAGTGTTGCAAATATTCCCTGGATAATTGTCATGGAGAAACCAACATTTTATAAAAAAAATTAAATGCCCTAATTTTTTTAAAAAAGAGGCTAAAAATTATTTAAATGTTCTTTAATTTATCCCAATCCTTAACTATGTTATTAAAGTGCCAAATTTTTTGTTGCATTAGCCTAATTTAAGATACTAATTTAGGTGCAAGTTTTATATTTTATAAAACTATATTTGTTCTAAAAAGAAATAGAAAACAAAAATAAATTAAAAAGGAAAACAAAAATAATAGAAAAGGAAAAGAAAACCCCCTGCCCCCACTGGGCCTTAGCCCAACGGGCCCAGCCGACCGGCCCAGCGCCGCCGCGGGGTCGCCCCCTCCCCTCTCACTGCTCCTCCGAATGGGCGCCCGGGTGCGCTCCCGCCCAACCGCCTCGCCAGCGACGCTAGGAGGGGATAAGGGCGCCGAGCCCCCCTCCCCTCAACACCTCGACCCCTCCCACTCACCAGTCCCCCTCGCTCTCCCTCTTGCCCTCTCCGCCTCAAAGCCGCCGTGCCGCGCGCACCTGAGCGAGTCCGTCGCCATGCCTCGTCGGCGTCATGACCACTGGCCTTAATGCTGCCCGTGAAGACGCCCGGGAGCTTCGGCATGCCTCTCCTCGTCGACTGTGCGCGCCAGACCAACCGAAGGCGCACCAAGACGACGCGCCCGACCCCACCTTCCCCTTTGGTCGCCGGAGGTCGCCGCCACCGCACCTTCCTATTCAGCCCACCCCGAGCCCGTTGTCGTCCCCCTACAACCCCACTGTGAGCCCCCACTCTCTTCCCCTCTCTTCGTGCCTCGAATTCGTCCTCCTAACCGTCACTGCTGTCGCGACCGAAGCTCACAGCTACCATGGCCGGGGCTCGATCCTGTGCGCACTCACCCGTCCCCTGTTGTGCCCTGGCCGTCTAGGGCCACGCCCTGCTCGCCCGGACACGCCCTCGCGCGCGCCCTCTTGCGCTTGGCCACGCCCAGCCATTCCCCTTGCGTCGATGGTCGCTTACGCCCGAGCGGCGCCATTGCTGAAGTCGTCGTCGATGGTGCTACACCGCACCCCCGTCCATCCCGCGACCACCATTCCATGCGCGTGGCCCCTAGCTATCCAACGCTGGCACATGTGCTTCCACTTGTCACCGAAAATGGCCGGATGGCCAACTCCAGCGCGCTCGGCCTCGCCGGCATTGACCTGATGATGTGGTGCCATCAAGCGGTTAATTAGCCACTAACCACCCACCCTAATCCCTCACTGACAGCTAGGTCCCGCAGCTTAACTAACCCTAGTTTAAATTTGACCTGTTTAACCCTGTTGAGTATGACATGTGGGGCCCCTGGCACTGTTACAGTGGATAGGGTTGACCCAGTCAGCCACTGACTCAGCAGGCTGGACCCACATGTCAGCCTATGCTGACTGGGTGCTAACTAGGCAGTTGACTTAGTCAACTAGCCCCACTTGTCAGCCATTGTATACACTGTGCTAGGTGAATTTAGCTTTTAGCTATTTATTGAATTAAAATAAATCCAGTAAATTTCAAAAAATGTTTAGAATTTTGAAAAATTATATAAATTAATCTATAAGTCAGATGCGAATAATTTATATATGAAAGTTGCTCAGAAAAATGTAACGAATCTGAATATGCAATCCGTTCATTTGTCACATGACTCTAACATGATGAACATGGATCATTCCCCTTCGATTCATCTGTCCGAAAAATACTAAATGCTGGGAAAACATTCCTAGATGTTCTCCCGCTTCACCTATAACGTGTAGTACTGCGTTGGGTCACTCCTAGCAATGCATATTGCCATGTCATGTTTAGTGATGCATCTATTTGCTTTATATTTATTGTTTCTTCCCCCTCCTCTCTCCGGTAGACACCGAGATTGACGCTGCTGCGGAGTATGACTACACCTTATGCTTGCATTAGATTCTGCTACTGTAATTGATTGTTCCTATTATAATGCATAGGCTGCTTTTGTAACATGCTTTTGTACCTTACGTGCTTATCCTATATGCTTAGTATATAGGTTGGTTAGTGATCCATCAGTGACCCCTCACTTTGTCCCTGTTGCCCCCGCTGGATTACTAGATGACTCGATCAACGTGATTGACGTCCAGAGCCCGACACATCACCTCACTCCCCCTTAGTTGTACGACTCTGCAGAGTTACTATCGAGTGCCGAGGGTGATACCTCGTATAGCACTTCTGATGATATCTCTATAGTGTAGCTAATCGGTCGTGGTCTTCAGAGGGTGATTCTTCCTTCACCACTCTCGATAATAACTCTGTCGTGCAACACCTCAAGTGTGAACCTTCGAGGGTGATTCCTCCTTAGTTCACCTTGACGGTTACATCAAGTGGAATCCATCGAGGGTGATTCCTCGAATTCCCCCTTGGTGTTATGGACAAACGGTGACTTGACTTTACCCCATAACCATGATGAAGTCGAGTCGGCCCCGAGGAGTATCTGCGAGAGGAATGTGAAGAGTGATGTGGAGTCGAGTTGACCTGGAGGGTACCCATGAGATAACTATGCGGCACAGTCGGGCATTCTTACCCCTTGCCGCAAGTCCATGAGACGGGGTGACGGGACCAAATATCGTGGGTCATTGATTGTTACCGCGCGCTACCAAGACACTAACGGTTTGGATATGTGATCTGAGTAGGCCTCTAGCCTTTTCGCACTAACCACCACGCGGGAATAAGTATGGGCACTCTGCGTCGTACGTTTCTCTGAAAGCTCTTCGAACGTCAGCAATTGAGCGACAGACACGCAAGTGGTCCGGTAAGCACCTGCTTTGTATAAAGAGGTAGGCAGGACTGATCCTGGCCGTCCACGCAACATGCAGGAGTGCAAAGGGCGATTGGCCTGATGTCTACTACGCAACTTTGTTCTTGTAGACACGTGTTGGGCCTCCAAGCGCAGAGTTTTGTAGGACAGTAGAAATTTTCCCTCAAGTGGATGACCTAAGGTTTATCAATCCGTGGGAGGTGTAGGATGAAGATGGTCTCTCTCAAACAACCCTGCAACCAAATACAAAAAATCTCTTGTGTCCCCAACACACCCAATACAATGAAAAATTGTATAGGTGCACTAGTTTGGCGAAGAGATGGTGATAAAAGTGTAATATGGATGGTAAAACTATATTTTTATAATCTGAATAAATAAAAACAACAAGGTAGCAAATAGTAAACGGGCACAAAATGGTATTGCAATGCTTGGAAATGAGGCCTAGGGTCCGTACTTTCTCTAGTGCAATCTCTCAACAGTGCTAATATAATTGGATCATATAGCCACCCCTCAAAGTGCGATGAAGAATCACTCCAAAGTTCCTATCTAGCGGAGAACATAAGAAGAAATCGTTTGTAGGGTACGAAACCACCTCGAAGCTATTCTTTCTGATCGATCTATCTAAGAGTTCGTACTAAAATAACACCAAATAATTTCAGATTCATAATATTCAATCCAACACAAATAACTTCAAAGAGTGCCCCAAGATTTATACCGGA
This sequence comes from Triticum aestivum, assembly GCF_018294505.1. Taxonomy (NCBI): domain Eukaryota; kingdom Viridiplantae; phylum Streptophyta; class Magnoliopsida; order Poales; family Poaceae; genus Triticum; species Triticum aestivum. The sequence continues at coordinate 200,784,623 of NC_057797.1, forward strand.
GAAACAAAGACAAGAACGTGCATCAACCCCTATGCATAGATTACCCCAATGTCACCGCGGGAATCCGCGAGTTGAGTGCCAAAACATATATCAAGTGAATTAATATGATACCCCATTGTCACCACGAGTATTCATATGCAAGACATATATCAAGTGCTCTCAAATTCATAAAAGTATTCAATCCGATAAAACGAAATCTCAAAGGGAAAACTCAATTCATCACAATAAGATAAAGAGAGGAAAACACCACATGATCCGACTATATTAACAAAGCCCGCGATACATCAAGATCGTGACATCTCAAGAACATGAGAGAGATAGATTAAACACATAGCTACTGGTACAAACCCTCAGCCCAGAGGGTGGACTACTCCCTCCTCATCGTAGTGGCCGCCGGGATGATGAAGATGGCCACCGGAGATGATTCCCCCCTCCGGCAGGGTGCCGAAACGGGTCTAGATTGGTTTTCGGTGGCTACAGAGGCATGCGGCGGTGGAACTTCTGATCTAGGGTTATTTCTAATGGTTTATCTATTTATAGGATTTTTTTGCGTCGGTTTCACGCGAAGATGGGCCTCGAGGTGAGCACAACCCACCAGGGCGAGCCTGGCCCACCAGGCGCGCCCTGGTGGGTTGTGCCCTCCTCGTGGCTCTTCTGGCCCTCCCACGAAGCTTCGGGGGTCTCTTTTGTTCCAAAAAAATCGTCTAAAAGTTTTAGCTCATTTGGAGAACTTTCATTTCTGCATAAAAAAACAACACCACGGTAGTTCTGCTGAAAACAACGTCAGTCCGGGCTAGTTCCAAAAAAATGATATAAAGTTGCTATAAAATGATTGTAAAACAGACAAGAATGATAATATAACAGCATGGAACAATGAAAAATTATAGATACATTGGAGACTTTGTTGGGGAACGTAGTAATTTCAAAAAAATTCCTACGCACACGCAAGATCATGGTGATGCATAGCAACGAGAGGGGAGAGTGTTGTCCACGTACCCTCGTAGACCGAAAGCGGAAGCGTTAGCACAACGCGGTTGATGTAGTCATACGTCTTCATGATCCGACCGATCAAGTACCGAACGCACGGCACCTCCGAGTTCAGCACACGTTCAGCTCGATGATGTCCCTCGAACTCCAATCCAGCCGAGCTTTGAGGGAGAGTTTCGTCAGCACGACGGCGTGGTGACGATGATGGTGTTCTACCGACGCAGGGCTTCGCCTAAGCACTGCTACGATATTATTGAGGTGGATTCTAGTGGAGGGGGGCACCGCACACGACTAAGAGATCAATGATCAATTGTTGTATATCTTTGGGGTGCCCCCTGCCCCCGTATATAAAGGAGCAAGGGGGGTGCGGCCGGCCAAGGGGAGAGGCGCGCCGGAGGAGTCCTACTCCCACCGGGAGTAGGACTCCCCCCTTTCCTAGTTGGAATAGGATTCGGCAGGGGGGAAAGAGGAGAGAGAGAAGGAAGGGCCCCCTCTCCTTGTCCTATTCGGACTAGGGGGGAGGGGCACGCGGCCCAGCCCTGGCCGCCTCTCCTCTTCTCCGTAAAAGCCCACTAAGGCCCATATACCTCCCGGCGAATTCCCGTAACTCTCCGGTACTCCGAAAAATACCCGAATCACTCGGAATCTTTCCGATGTCCGAATATAGTCGTCCAAAATATCGATATTTACGTCTCGACCATTTTGAGACTCCTCGTCATGTCCCCGATCTCATCCGGGACTACGAAATACCTTCGGCACATCAAAACACATAAACTCATAATATAATCGTCATCGAACTTTAAGCATGCGGACCCTACGGGTTCGAGAACAATGTAGACATGACCGAGACACGTCTCCGGTCAATAACCAATAGCGGAACCTGGATGCTCATATTGGCTCCCACATATTCTACGAAGATCTTTATCGATCAAACCGCATAACAACATACGTTGTTCCCTTTGTCATCGGTATATTACTTGCCCGAGATTCAATGTCGGTATCTCAATACCTAGTTCAATCTCGTTACCGGCAAGTCTCTTTACTCGTTCCGTAATACATCATCCTGCAACTAACTCATTAGTTGCAATGCTTGCAAGGCTTAAGTGATGTGCATTACCGAGAGGGCCCAGAGATACCTCTCCGACAATCGGAGTGACAAATCCTAATCTCGAAATACGCCAACCCAACAAGTACCTTCGGAGACACCTGTAGAGCACCTTTATAATGACCCAGTTACGTTGTGACGTTTGGTAGCACACAAAGCATTCCTCCAGTAAACGGGAGTTGCATAATCTCATAGTCATAGGAACTTGTATACGTCATGAAGAAAGCAATAGCAACATACTAAACGATCGAGTGCTAAGCTAACAGAATGGGTCAAGTCAATCACATAATTATCCTAATGATGTGATCCCGTTAATCAAATGACAACTCATGTCAATGGCTAGGAAACATAACCATCTTTGATCAACGAGCTAGTCAAGTAGAGGTATACTAGTGACACTCTGTTTATCTATGTATTCACACAAGTATTATGTTTCCGGTTAATACAATTCTAGCATGAATAATAAACATTTATCATGAAATAAGGAAATAAATAATAACTTTATTATTGCCCCTAGGGCATATTTCCTTCAGTCTCCCACTTGCACTAGAGTCAATGATCTAGATCACATCGCCATGTGATTTAACATCAATAGTTCACATCACCATGTGATTAACACCCATAGTTCAGATCGTCATGTGACCAACACCCAAAGGGTTTACTAGAGTCAATAATCTAGTTCACATCGCTATGTGATTAACACCCAAAGAGTACTAAGGTGTGATCATGTTTTGCTTGTGAGAGAAGTTTAGTCAACGGGTCTGCCATATTCAGATCCGTATGTATTTTGCAAATTTCTATGTCTACAATGCTCTGCATGGAGCTACTTTAGCTAATTGCTCCCACTTTCAATATGTATGCAGATGAAGACTTAGAGTCATCTGGATCAGTGTCAAAACTTGCATCCCCGTAACCCTTTACGATGAACCTTTTTGTCACCTCCATAACCGAGAAACAAATCCTTATTCCACTAAGGATAATTTTGACCACTGTCCAGTGATCTACTCCTAGATCACTATTGTACTCTCATGCCAAACTCAGTGGTAGGGTATACAATAGATCTGGTACACAGCATGGCATACTTTGTAGAACCTATGGCTGAGGCATAGGGAATGACTTTCATTCTCTTTCTATCTTCTGCCGTGGTTGGGCTTTGAGTCTTACTCAATTTCAACCTTGTAACACAGGCAAGAACTCTTTCTTTGACTGTTCCATTTTGAACTACTTCAAAACCTTGTCAAGGTATGTATTCATTGAAAAAACTTATCAAGCGTCTTGATCTATATCTATAGATCTTAATGTTCAATATGTAAGAAGCTTCACCGAGGACTTTCTTTAAAAAAAACTCCTTTCAAATACTCGTTTGTGCTTTCCAGAAAATTCTACATTATTTCCGATCAACAATATGTCATTCACATATACTTATCGGAAATGCTGTAGTGCTCCCACTCACTTTCTTGTAAATATAGGCTTCACCGCAAGTCTGTATAAAACTATATTCTTGATCAACTCATCAAAGCGTATATTCCAACTCCGAGATGCTTGCACCAGTCCATAGATGGATCGCTGGAGCTTGCACATTTTGTTAGCACCTTTAGGATTGACAAAACCTTCTGGTTGTATCATATACAACTCTTCTTTAATAAATCCATTAAGGAATGCAGATTTGTTTATCCATTTGCCAGATTTCATAAAATGCGGCAATTGCTAACATGATTCGGACAGACTTAAGCATAGATACGAGTGAGAAACTCTCATCGTAGTCAACACCTTGAACTTGTCGAAAACCTTTTTGCGACAATTCGAGCTTTGTAGATAGTAACACTACTATCAGCGTCCGTCTTCCTCTTGAAGATCCATTTATTTTCTATGGCTTGCCGATCATCGGGCAAGTCAACCAAAGTCCACACTTTCTTCTCATACATGGATCCCATCTCAGATTTCATGGCCTCAAGCCATTTTGCGGAATCTGGGCTCATCATCGCTTCCTCATTGTTCGTAGGTTCGTCATGGTCAAGTAACATGACCTCCAGAACAGGATTATCGTACCACTCTGGTGCGGATCTCATTCTGGTTGACCTACGAGGTTCGGTAGTAACATGATCTGAAGTTACATGATCATCATCATTAGCTTCGTCACTAATTGGTGTTGGAGTCACAGGAACATATTTCTGTGATGAACTACTTTCCAATAAGGTAGCAGGTACAATTACCTCATCAAGTTCTACTTTCCTCCCACTCACTTCTTTCGAGAGAAACTCCTTCTCTATAAAGGATCTATTCTTAGCAACGAATATCTTGCCTTTGGATCTGTGATAGAAGATGTACCCAACTGTCTCCTTTGGGTATCCTATGAAGACACATTTCTCCGATTTGGGTTTGAGCTTATCAGGATGAAACCTTTTCTTATAAGCGTCGCAATCCCAAACTTTAAGAAATGACAACTTTGGTTTCTTGCCAAACCACAGTTCATACGGTGTCGTCTCAAACAAATTTAGATGGTGCCACCTTTTTTTACTTGAATGCACCTATCTCTAATGCATAACCCCAAAACTATAGTGGTAAATCGGTAAGAAACATCATAGATTGCACTATATCCAATAAAGTATGGTTATGACGTTCGGACACACCATTATGCTGTGGTGTTCCACGTGGCATGAATTTGTGAAACTATTCCACATTGTTTTAATTGAAGACCAAACTCGTAACACAAATATTTGTCTCCGTGATCAGATCGTAGAAACCTTATTTTCTTGTCACGATGATTTTCCTCTTCACTCTGAAATTCTTTGAACTTTTCAAATGTTTCAGACTTATGTTTCATCAAGTAGATATACCCATATCTTCTCAAATCATCTGGGAAGGTCAGAAAATAATGATACCCACCGCGAGCCTCAACACTCATCGGATTGTATACATCAGCATGTATTATTTCCAATAAGTCAGTTGCTCGCTCCATTGTTCCGGAGAACGGAGTCTTAGTCATCTTGCCCATAAGGCATAGTTCGCAATCATCAAGTGATTCATAATCAAGTGATTCCAAAAGCCCATCAGCATGGAGTTTCTTCATGCGCTTTACACCAATGTGACCTAAACGGCAGTGCCACAAATAAGTTGCACTATCATTATTAACTTTGCATCTTTTGGCTTCAATATTATGAATATGTGTATCACTACGATCGAGATCCAACGAACCATTTTCATTGGGTGTTTAACCATATAAGGTTTTATTCATGTAAACAGAACAACAATTATTCTCTAACTTAAATGAATAACCGTATTGCAATAAACATGATCAACTCATATTCATGCTCAACGCAAACACCAAATAACACTTATTTAGGTTCAACACTAATCCCGAAAGTATAGGGAGTGTACGGTGATGATCATATCAATCTTGGAACTACTTCCAACACACATTGTCACTTCACCCTTAACTAGTCTCTGTTCATTCTGCAACTCCCGTTTCGAGTTACTAATCTTAGCAACTGAACTAGTATCAAATACTAAGGGGTTGCTATAAACACTAGTAAAGTACACATCAATAACATGTATATCAAATATACCTTTTTTCACTATGCCATCCTTCTTATCCGCCAAGTATCTAGGGCAGTTCTAGTTCTAGTGACCAGTCCCTTTGCAGCAGAAGCACTTAGTCTCAGGCTTAGATCCAGACTTGGGATTGTTCACTTGAGCAGCAACTCGCTTGTCGTTCTTCTTGCAGTTCCCCTTCTTCCCTTTGCCCTTTTCTTGAAACTAGTGGTCTTGTTAATCATCAACACTTGATGCTATTTCTTTATTTCTGATTTCATCATCATGAAAAGCTCGGGAATCGTTTTCGTCATCCCTTGCATACTGTAGTTCATCACGAAGTTCTACTAACTTGGTGATGGTGACTAGAGAATTCTTTCAATCACTATTTTATCTGGAAGATTAACTCCCACTTGATTCAAGCGATTGTAGTACCCAGACCATCTGAGCACATGCTCACTGCTTCAGCTATTCTCCTCCATCTTTTAGCTATAGAACTTGTTGGAGACTTCATATCTCTCAACTCGGGTATTTGCTTGAAATATTAACTTCAACTCCTGGACATCTCATATGGTCCATGACGTTCAAAACGTCTTTGAAGTCCTGATTCTAAGCCATTAAGCATCGTGCACTAAACTATCAAGTAGTCATCATATTGAGCTAGCCAAACGTTCATAACATCTGCATCTGCTCCTGCAATAGGTTTGTCACCTAGCGGTGCATCAAGGCCATAATTCTTCTGTGCAGCAATGAGGATAAACCTCAGATCACGGATCCAATCCGCATCATTGATACTAACATCTTTCAACATAGTTTTCTCTAGGAACATATCAAAATAAAACAGGGGAGCTAAACGCGAGCTATTGATCTACAACATAGATATGCTAATACTACGAGGACTAAGTTCATGATAAATTTAAGTTCAATTAATCATATTACTTAAGAACTCCCACTTAGATAGACATCCCTCTAATCCTCTAAGTGATCATGTGATCCATATCAACTAAACCATGTCCGATCATCACGTGAGATGGAGTAGTTTCAACGGTGAACATCACTATGTTGATCATATCTACTATATGATTCACGCTCGACCTTTCGGTCTCCGTGTTCCGAGGCCATATCTGTTATATGCTAGGCTCGTCAAGTTTAACCTGAGTATTCCGCGTGTGCAACTGTTTTGCACCCGTTGTATTTGAACGTAGAGCCTATCACACCCGATCATCACATGGTGTCTCAGCAGGAAGAACTTTCACAACGGTGCATACTCAGGGAGAACACTTGTACCTTGATAATTTAGTGAGAGATCATCTTATAATGCTACTGTCAATCAAAGCAAGATAAGATGCATAAAAGATAAACATCACATGCAATCAAAATATGTGACATGATATGGCCATCATCATCTTGTGCCTTTGATCTCCATCTCCAAAGCATCGTCATGATTTCCATTGTCATCGGCATGACACCATGATCTCCATCATCTTGATCTATATCAATGTGTCGTCACATGGTCGTCTTGCCAACTATTGCTCTTGCAACTATTGCTATTGCATAGCGATAAAGTAAAGCAATTATTTGGCGCTTGCATCTTCTGCAATAAAGAGACAACCACAAGGATTCTGCCAGTTTCCGATAACTTCAACAAAACATGATCATCTTATACAACAACTTATATCTTATCACATCTTGACCATATCACATCACAACATGCCCTGCAAAAACAAGTTAGACGTCCTCTACTTTGTTGTTGCAAGTTTTACGTGGCTACTACGGGCTGAGCAAGAACCGTTCTTACCTACGCATCAAAACCACAACGATAGTTTGTCAAGTTAGTGTTGTTTTAACTTTCTCAAGGACTGGGCGTAGCCACACTCGATTCAACTAAAGTTGGAGAAACTGACACCCGCTAGTCACCTGTGTGCAAAGCACGGCGGTAAAACCAGTCTCACGTAAGCATACGCGTAATGTCGGTCCGGGCCGCTTCATCCAATAATACCGCCGAACCAAAGTATGACATTCTTGTAAGCAGTATGACTTATATCGCCCACAACTCACTTGTGTTCTACTCGTGTATATGACATCTACGCATAAAACCTGGCTCGGATGCCACTGTTGGGGAACATAGTAATTTCAAAAAAATTCCTACGCACACGCAAGATCATGGTGATGGATAGCAACGAGAGGGGAGAGTGTTGTCCACGTACCCTCGTAGGCCGAAAGCGGAAGCGTTAGCACAACACGGTTGATGTAGTCGTATGTCTTCACGATCCGACCGATCAAGTACCGAACGCATGGCACTTCCGAGTTCAGCACAGGTTCAGCTTGATGAAGTCCCTCGAACTCCGATCCAGCCGAGCTTTGAGGGAGAGTTTCATCAGCACGACGGCGTGGTGATGATGATGGTGTTCTACCGACGCAGGGCTTCGCCTAAGCATCGCTACAATATTATTGAGGTGGATTCTAGTGGAGGGGGGGGGGGCACCGCACACGGCTAAGAGATCAATGATCAATTGTTGTTTATCTTTGGGGTGCCCCCTGCCCCCGTATATAAAGGAGCAAGGGGGGTGCGGCCGGCCAAGTGGAGAGGCGCGCCGGAGGAGTCCTACTCCCACCGGGAGTAGGACTCCCCCCTTTCCTAGTTGGAATAGGATTCGGGAGGGGGGAAGAGGAGAGAGAGAAGGAAGGGGGGGGGGAGCCGCCCCCCTCTCCTTGTCCTATTCGGACTAGGGGGGAGGGGCGCGCGGCCCAGCCCTGGCCGCCTCTCCTCTTCTCCATAAAAGCCCACTAAGGCCCATTTACCTCCCGGCGAATTCCCGTAACTCTCCGGTACTCCGAAAAATACCCGAATCACTCGGAATCTTACTTGCCCGAGATTCGATCGTCGGTATCTCAATACCTAGTTCAATCTTGTTACTGGCAAGTCTCTTTACTCGTTCTGTAATACATCATCTTGCAACCAACTCATTAGTTGCAATGCTTGCAAGGCTTAAGTGATGTGCATTACCGAGAGGGCCCAGAAATACCTCTCCGACAATTGGAGTGACAAATCCTAATCTCAAAATACGCCAACCCAACAAGTACCTTCGGAGACACCTGTAGAGCACCTTTATAATCACCCAGTTACGTTGTGACGTTTGGTAGCACACAAATCGTTTCTTTGGTAAACGGGAGTTGCATAATCTCATAGTCATAGGAACTTGTATAAGTCATGAAGAAAGCAATAGCAACATACTAAACGATCGAGTGCTAAGATAACGGAATGGGTCAAGACAATCACATCATTCTCCTAATGATGTGATCCCGTTAATCAAATGACAACTCATGTCAATGGCTAGGAAACATAACCATCTTTGATCAACGAGCTAGTCAAGTAGAGCTATACTAGTGACACTCTGTTTGTCTATGTATTTACACACGTATTATGTTTCCGGTTAATACAATTCTAGCATGAATAATAAACATTTATCATGAAATAAGGAAATAAATAATAACTTTATTATTGCCCCTAGGGCTTATTTCCTTCAGTCTCCCACTTGCACTAGAGTCAATAATCTAGATCACATCGCCATGTGATTTAACATCAATAGTTCACATCACCATGTGATTAACACCCATAGTTCACATCGTCATGTGACCAACACCCAAAGGGTTTACTAGAGTCAATAATCTAGTTCACATCGCTATGTGATTAACACCCAAAGAGTACTAAGGTGTGATCATGTTTTGCTTGTGAGAGAAGTTTAGTCAACGGGTCTGCCATATTCAGATCCGTATGTATTTTGCAAATTTCTATGTCTACAATGCTCTGCATGGAGCTACTTTAGCTAATTGCTCCCACTTTCAATATGTATGCAGATGAAGACTTAGAGTCATCTGGATCAGTGTCAAAACTTGCATCCCCGTAACCCTTTACGACGAACCTTTTTGTCACCTCCATAATCGAGAAACATATCCTTATTCCACTAAGGATAATTTTGACCGCTGTCCAGTGATCTACTCAGAGATCACTATTGTACTCTCATGCCAAACTCAGTGGTACGGTATACAATAGATCTGGTACACAGCATGGCATACTTTATAGAACCTATGGCTGAGGTATAGGGAATGACTTTCATTCTCTTTCTATCTTCTGCCGTGGTTGGGCTTTGAGTCTTACTCAATTTCAACCTTGTAACACAGGCAAGAACTCTTTCTTTGACTATTCCGTTTTGAACTACTTCAAAATCTTGTCAAGGTATGTATTCATTGGAAAAACTTATCAAGCGTCTTGATCTATCTCTATAGATCTTAATGCTCAATATGTAAGCAGCTTCACCGAGGACTTTCTTTGAAAAAAAACTCCTTTCAAATACTCCTTTGTGCTTTCCAGAAAATTCTACATTATTTCCGATCAACAATATGTCATTCACATATACTTATCGGAAATGCTGTAGTGCTCCCTGAGGGAGTCCTGGATTAGGGGGTGTCCGAATGGCCGGACTATACCTTCAGCCGGACTCCTGGACTATGAAGATACAAGATTGAAGACTTCGTCCCGTGTCCGGGAGGGACTTTCCTTGGCGTGGAAGGCAAGCTTGGCGATACGGATATGCAGATCTCCTACCATTGTAACCGACTTTGTGTAACCCTAACCCTCTCCGGTGTCTATATAAACCGGAGGGTTTTAGTCCGTAGGACAACATACATAACAACAATCATACCATAGGATAGCTTCTAGGGTTTAGCCTCTCCGATCTCGTGGTAGATCTAATCTTGTACTACCCATATCATCAATATTAATCAAGCAGGACGTAGGGTTTTACCTCCATCGAGAGGGCCCGAACCTGGGTAAAACTTCATGTCCCTTGCCTCCTGTTACCATCCGGCCTAGACGCACAGTTCGGGACCCCCTACCCGAGATCCGCCAGTTTTGACACCGACATTGGTGCTTTCATTGAGAGTTCCTCTATGTCGTCGCCGTCAGGCTTGATGGCTCCTACGATCATCAATGGCGATACAGTCCAGGGTGAGACCTTCCTCCCCGGATAGGTCTTCGTCTTCGGCGGCTTTGCACTGCGGGCAAATTCACTTGGCCATCTAGAGCTGATCGAAAGCTATGCCCCCGGCCGTCAGGTCAGATTTGGAAGTTTAAACTACACGGCTGACATCCACGGGACTTGATCTTCGACGGATTCGAGCCACTGCCGAGCGCGCTGCACTGTCACAACGAGCATGATCTAGCTCTACCGCCGAACAGTGCCCTGGAGGCCGCACCCACATCGGCTTCGACCCTTAATTCGGAGCCAACTACGCCGATTGAGGATGGGTGGTTGGACGCCGCCTCGGGGGCTGTGATCCCAACGGCGATCGAGCTGAACACCAGCCCCGCACTCTGCAAGACTCATGATTCCAAGGAGCCGGACTCCTCTCCGGACTCCGAACCCTCCGCGCCCTTGCCGATCGAATCCAATTGGGCGCCGATCATGGAGTTTACTGCCGCGGACATCTTTCAGCACTCGCCTTTCAGCGATATTCAGAAGACACTGAGGTCTCTCTCTTTATTAGGAGAGCCTTGGCCGGAGTACGGTCAGCAAGGTTGGGATTCGGACGATGAAGAAATTCAAAGCCCACCCACCACCCACTTTGTAGCCACTGTCGATGAGTTAACCGACATGCTCGACTTCGACTCTGAAGACATCAACGGTATGGACGCCGATGAAGGAGACGATGAAGAACCAACGCCTATCAGGCCCTGGAAAGCCACCTCGTCATATGACATATACATGGTGGACACCCCAAAAGAAGGAGATGGCGATGGAACAGCGGAGGATGACCCCTCCAAGAAACAGCCTAAGCGCCGGCGTCAGCGGCGCCGCTCAAAATCCCGCCAAAACAAATACAGTGATTCCAGCACGGGAGATAATAATACTCCGGAAAGTGCCGAAGAAACCCCCTCCAGCAAAATTTAGCACAGGAGGATGGAGAAACCAGCCCTCATGAGAGAGCGGCAGATAGAGAGGTCGAGGATGATAATTATATGCCTCCCTCCGAAGACGAGGCAAGCCTCGACGACGACGAATTTGTCGTGCCAGAGGATCCCGTCGAGCAAGAGTGTTTTCAACGCAGGCTTATGGCCACGGCAAGAAGCCTCAAGAAAAAAAAACAACAGCTTAGAGCTGATCAAGATTTGCTAGTCGACAGATGGACTGAAGTCCTTGTGGCCGAAGAGCATAAACTCGAACGCCCCTGCAAGAGCTACCCAAAGCGCAGGTTGCTACCCCGATTAGAGGAGGAAGCACTTGATGCGGCCGACCGGCCACCTCGTGGCCGCGACAGAGAGGCCTCTCGGCCCTCCGCTCAAGCTGCACCCCGTACCAAGGCACGAGAATATGCGCCGGACTTACGAGATATGTTGGAGGACAAGGCAAGGCAAACAAGATCGATCTACGGATCGCGTGGGCACCCCACGGCTCGAGACGGTAACCATCACGCCGGCCACAAATTCGGCAGGGCCGAACACAGTAGACAAGGCTCATTGGAGCTACGTCATGATATAGCCCAGTACAGAGGCGCCGCACACCCACTATGCTTCACAGACGAAATAATGGATCATCAAATCAACGAGGGTTTCAAACCCGTAAATATCGAATCATATGATGGCACAACAGATCCTGCGGTGTGGATCGAGGATTATCTCCTTCATATCCACATGGCCCGCGGTGATGATTTCCACGCCATCAAATACCTCTCACTCAAGCTTAAAGGACCAGCTCGGCATTGGCTTAACAGCTTGCCAACAGGACCAATCAGTTGTTGGGAGGACCTGGAAGCCGCATTCCTCGACAATTTCCAGGGCACTTATGTGCGACCCCCAAACGCCGATGACCTAAGTCACGTAATTCAGCAGCCAGAGGAACGGCCAGGCAATTCTGGACACGGTTCCTAACAAAGAAAAATCAAATAGTCGACTGTCCGGACGCTGAGGCCCTAGGAGCCTTCAAGCACAATATCCGTGATGAGTGGCTTGCCCGGCACCTTGGACAGGAAAAGCCGAAGTCTATGGCAGCACTCACGACACTCATGACCCGCTTTTGCGCGGGAGAAGACAGCTGGCTTGCTCGTAGCAACAATATGACCAAGAACCCTGGTAATTCGGATACTAGGGACAGTAGTGGCAGGTCGCGTCACAACAAGCAGAAGCGCCGCATTAATGGCGACAATGTTGAGGATACGACAGTTAATGCCGGATTCAGAGGCTCTAAATCCGGTCAGCGGAAAAAGCCATTCAAAAGGAATCCTAGGGGCCCGTCCAGTTTGGACCGAATACTTGACCGCTTGTGCCAGATACATGGAACCCTCTAAAAGCTGGCCAATCACACCAACATGGATTGTTGGGTGTTCAAGCAGGCAGGCAAGTTAAACGCAGAAAATGAAGACAAGGGGCTGCATAGCGATGACGACGAGGAGCCCCGGCCGCCGAACAACAATGGACAAAAGAGTTTTCCCCCACAAGTGTGAACGGTGAACATGATATACGCAACCCATGTCCCCAAAAGGGAGCGGAAGTGCGCGTTAAGGGACGTATACGCGGTAGAGCCAGTCGCCCCAAAGTTCAACCCATGGTCCTCCTGCCCGATCACCTTTGATCGAAGGGACCATCCCACTAGCATCCGTCATGGCAGATTCTCCGCATTGGTTGTAGACCCAATTATTGACGGATTTCATCTCACTAGAGTCCTTATGGATGGCGGCGGCAGCCTGAACCTGCTTTACTAGGATACAGTGCGGAAAATGGGCATAGATCCCTCGATGATTAAACCCACCAAAACGACCTTTAAAGGCGTAATACCAGGTGTAGAGGCCAACTGTCCAGGCTCAGTCACACTTGAAGTGGTCTTTGGATCTCCGGATAATTTCCGAAGCGAGGAGTTAATCTTCGACATAGTCCCATTCCGCAGTGGCTATCACGCACTGCTCGGGTGAACCGCATTCGCCAAGTTCAATGCGGTACCGCACTACGCATACATTAGGCTCAAAATGCTAGGCCCTCGAGGAGTAATTACGGTCAATGGAAACACCGAACGCTCCCTCCGAACGGAGGAGCACACGGCGGCCCTTGCAGCAGAAGTACAAAGCAGCCTCTCCAGGCAGTTCTCCAGTCCGGCCATTAAACGACCTAACACCGTCAAGCGTGCCCAGAGTAACGTACAACAAGACCGCCTGGCACGACCTGAGCAGGCGTAGAAATGCGGCCCCAACCCCAGCCCTCACAAAAATGCGATACCAGTACTTCGCATACATAACTACGCTCTAGAAATACCATGGGTACAGGGGGAGGGGCACCATCACGGCACGCCCGAAACATGGCTTAAACCGCACCAGGGGCTGCCGATTTTTTAATTTTCTCTTACTTTCAGGACTCCACTCTTCGGAAGGCCCTTTCGACAGTTCAATTGCTGAACAAACGATGCAAGAACTAGGGAAGGAGACAAGCCACGCCGCATCACGGAACTCCCAGGTGGTCTCTATCACAAGTAGTATACCTGTTTCGCATACTATTCCGCAGCTTGCCCCTGGAACGGACACGTTAAATAGTCCAACCTTTTGCTTATCGCATTATTTGTATCATTCTGCTTTGATCGCAGCCCTCTTTAATAAACAATGCATAGCTTTTGTCTATTTTTGCATTAATCTTTTTTAATATATGTTCCTTAACGACATGTTGCATCCGTACACTTTGGTACGACCAAAATACGCCAGGGGCTTTAGTACCCCTCAATATGGTGTGAGAAGTCCGAACACTTTAACAAGTGTGGCACCCCGAACTTATAGCATTATATGCATCGGCTCCGAATCATGTCTTGGGTCAATAGTTGGGTTTGCCTGGCTCCTATGTTTTGGTGCCTTACGTTCCACTATATCGGCTAAGGTAGCACTAGGAGAACCACTGCGATTGTGCCCCAGTTGAGCTAGGTCGAGCACCTCAGTGGAGAAAGCTAAAACTGACTGTCATGATGAAGCGAGAGCTGGTCGCTGTTCGAGAGGTTTTTCGAGTCCCTAAAGACTTATGCCGCTTAGAGCGAGGAGCCGACTCTGTCCGGCCAAGGCGTGGATAGCGCCCCGAACTCGGTCTTCCGAATACCAGGGGCTTCGCCGAAATTTAAAATTATAGAATTCTATGGCTAAGTGAGAGTGTTCACGCACTATAGTCCGATTGCCTTGTTCATTGGGCTGAGCACCTCCCTCGAAGGACCCAAACATGGGAAAAAGAGCGCTCAGGTTTATCCCTGTACACCCCAGCACTAGCGGCACGGGGGCAGAAGCCGACGACTTGCCATCTCTCAGAATTGATAAACAGCCGCACAGAAGGTAATATTTTAAATTCCAAACAACATTGTTTAGCTCATATGAACAAGTTTTCAGCGCATAGGACAAAACGAGCAAGTTTCACTCAAAAATTACATCCCTAGAACATTCATCTGCCACAAGGCAGGCACCCTTCAGAACATCCTTATAATAATTCTCGGGCTTGCGATGCTCTTTCCCCGGCGGTGGCCCGTCCTTCACAAGCTTCTCAGCATCCAGCTTGCCCCAGTGCACCTTAGCACGGGCAAGGGCCCTACGGGCACCTTCAATGCAGACGGAGCGCTTGATGACTTCGAGCCTTGGACAAGCCTCCACCAGCTGCCGCACCAGCCCGAAATAGCTCCCAGGCAGAGCCCCTCCAGGCCACAGCCG
This sequence comes from Triticum aestivum, assembly GCF_018294505.1. Classification (NCBI taxonomy): domain Eukaryota; kingdom Viridiplantae; phylum Streptophyta; class Magnoliopsida; order Poales; family Poaceae; genus Triticum; species Triticum aestivum. The sequence goes on from NC_057797.1 coordinate 200,799,966, forward strand.
AACTACGAGGCCCTTCATGGCCTGTTCGGCCGCCTTGTGGAGCTCGACCAGTTGCTTTAGCTGGTCGCTCAGGGGCACGGGGTGTCCGGCCTCAACATACTGAAACCAGAACACCTTCTCTGTCGATCTGCCCTCCTCGGCTCGATAGAATGCGGCGACATCGGACACACTCCGGGGAAGATCTGCGAACGCTCCTGGAGAGCTCCGGATTCGGGTAAGTAACAAGTAACTCACGTTTATGTGTTTGCTTTGCATAAAGAATGCCTTACCCACCACTATCTTCTTCACCTCATCCAACTCCTGGAGGGTCTTCTGGGATTCGGCCTTGGCAGACTTGGCATTTTCAATAGCCACCGCGAGCTCGGACGCTCGCGTCTTTGAGTCAAGCTCCAAATTCTCATGTTTTTCCATGAGAGCCTGGAGCTCTTGCCGTACCTTACCAACCTCGGCCTCATACTTCTCCCGCTCGGTGCGCTCCGTGGCCGCCCTCTTCTCGGGCTCGACCAGCGCTTGCTTAAGGGTCGCCACCTCAGACGTGGCCCCTACAATAGCCACGATAATCCTGTCATTTTTTGCAATTGTACCTTTTTATATATATTTAAACAAGGTATTTCTTACCTTCAGTGTCCTCGAGCTGCTTCTTGGCACGCCCAAGCTCTTGCTCGGACCGCTCGAGGTTCTTCTTTAGCGTGTCCACTTCCGCAGTCACTACGACGGACGCAAGTAGAGAAGCCTGCATACGCATATTGACTCCTTTTTGTTAGGCTCCTACGAATTTTATTTGATCCTCTATTCGGCTTTTCTTCCCGAACGCCAAACAGAGCATCAGGGGCTACTGTCTATGCGGTAATATTATTTACACATTCTTTACTTACCTCAAAGCCTGTTAAAAGGCTAGTACAAGCTTCAGTCAGTCCGCTCTTGGCGGACTGAACCTTCTGGACCACCGCACTCATAATGGTGCGGTGCTCCTCGTCGATGGATGCGCCTTGGAGCGCCTCCAACAGATTGTCCGGCGCCTCCGGTTGGACGGGGGTCACCGACACGATGGGCTTGCTCCTCTTGGAAGGAGGTCCCTCGCCGGACTCTAGAACCTCTGAAGGTTCCGGAGCGGTGTCCGGCCTAGAGCCGGACTTGGAGCCCTGGGGGTTTTCATCCCCTTTACTCCTGGAGTCCGGGAGGTCGCCTTGCGGCGCCTCCAGGACCACCTCCTCCCGGCTTGGAACCTGTTGGGATAACACTTCGGTGTCGTTTGTAGGGCGGGGGGAGGAAGCCGTCGGAAGCGAGTTCACATCCGACGAGTCCAGTGAGTCGCTCGATGACGCGTCGAGCCGGTCTTTGGGTGGGCTGCATAAACATATTCGACATAAGGGAAAGCTGTGCAATAAATGAATACTATGAATTACTCTGGTATCCGGATACTTCCGATTTTGCCAGGGGCTTGGCCTTGGGCGGCCACTCCTCTCCGCCGTTGTCGACGTCGGTAGAGTAGTCCGGAGGAAGGGTTTTCCCCTTCTTGGACCCTCCGGCCTCCCCAGAGAGGGCGACCTTCCTTTTCTTCTCTCCTCCCGCTGGAGGAGGAGAGGTCTCTTCTTCTTCCTCCTCGTCTTCACGGGAGGAATGCGCCTCGGAACCGTCGGATGATGGATTCGACACCTCCTGGCGCCGGGCACTCTTTCGAGTCCTCGTGGCCTTTTTCGCGGCCTTCTTCTCCGGCACCACATAGGGTGCCAGAACCAGCAGCTTCGCCAAGCGAGCGTCCGCTGGGCCTTCGGGCAAAGGAGCCGGACAGTTGATCTGTTCGGACGTCACCTGCCAATCCTGTCAAAGGTAAGGGAGCTTAGATCCCGCATGGAGTCAAACTATGAAAAACTGATACCCTGTAAAAAGGAAAAAACAGCTTACCACATGAGCGTGACGCTGCGTACTGAATCCGCGATCCTCGGTAGCGGATGCGGGGGCCTCGGCGCCCTTGAAAAGCACCTTCCAGGCATCTTCGTACGTCGTGTCGAAGAGCCTGCTCAGAGTTTGGTGCCACGCCGGGTCGAACTCCCATAGGTTGAAAGCCCGTTGTTGACACGGGAGGATCAGGCGAATGAGCATAACCTGGACTACGTTGACAAGTTTGAGCTTCTTGTCCACCAGGGTTTGGATGCATGTTTGGAGTCCGGTTAGCTCTCCTTTTTTACCCCACGACAGGCCCGTCTCCTTCTAGGAGGTGAGCCGCGTAGGGGGTCCGAATCGAAACTCGGGGGCTGCGACCCATTCGGGGTCGCGCGGCTCAGTGATGTAAAACCACCCCGATTGCCACCCTTTCAGGGTCTCCACAAAGGAGCCCTCGATCCATAAGACGTTGGCCATCTTGCCCACCATGGCGCCTCCGCACTCTGCCTGGTTGCCGCGCACCACCTTCGGCTTGACATTGAAAGTCTTGAGCCATAGGCCAGAATGGGGGCGTATGCGGAGGAAAGCCTCGCACACGACGATAAACGCCGAGATGTTGAGGACAAAGTTCGGGGCCAGATCATGGAAATCCAGGCCATAGTAGAACATGAGCCCCCGGACAAATGGGTGAAGAGGGAAGCCCAGTCCGCGGAGGAAAGGGGGGAGGAACACCACCCTCTCATGGGGCCTAGGGGTGGGGATGAGCTGCCCCTTTTCGGGAAGCCAGTACGCAATGTCGTTAGACAAGTATCTGGCTTTCCTCAGTTTTTTGATGTGTCCCTCCGTGACGGAGGAGACCATCCACTTGCCTCTCGCTTCGGACATGGCTGGAGAAGATTGAGGTAGGGAGTGCGGACTTGGGCGCTGGAGCTCGAGTACGCGAGAATGGATAAGCAAGGGAGGAAGAAGGCGTAGGTGAAAAGGTGGATCCTTATCCCCTTATATGGGCGGATGCAACTACTGTTGGAAATATGCCCTAGAGGCAATAATAAAAGCATTATTATTATATTTCCTTGTTCATGATAATTGTCTTTTATTCATGCTATAATTGTGTTATCCGGAAATCGTAATACATGTGTGAATAATAGACACCGACATGTCCCTAGTAAGCCTCTAGTTGACTAGCTCGTTGATCAACAGATAGTCATGGTTTCCTGACTATGGACATTGGATGTCATTGATAACGAGATCACATCATTAGGAGAATGATGTGATGGACAAGACCCAATCCTAAACATAGCACAAGATCGTATAGTTCGTTTGCTAGAGTTTTCCAATGTCAAGTATCCTTTCCTTAGACCATGAGATCGTGTAACTCCCGGATACCGTAGGAGTGCTTTAGGTGTACCAAACGTCACAACGTAACTGGGTGAACATAAAGGTATACTACGGGTATCTCCGAAAGTGTCTGTTGGGTTGACACGGATCAAGACTGGGATTTGTCACTCCGTATGACGGAGAGGTATCACTGGGCCCACTAGGTAATGCATCATCATTATGAGCTCAAAGTGACCAAGTGTCTGGTCACGGGATCATGCATTACGGTACGAGTAAAGTGACTTGCCGGTAACGAGATTGAACGAGGTATTGGGATACCAACGATCGAATCTCGGGCAAGTAACATACAAATTGACAAAGGGAATTGTATACAGGGGTTGCTTGAATCCTTGACATCGTGGTTCATCCGATGAGATCATCGAGGAGCATGTGGGAGCCAACATGGGTATCCAGATCCCTCTGTTGGTTATTGACCGGAGAGCAATCTCGGTCATGTCTACATGTCTCCCGAACCCGTAGGGTCTACACACTTAAGGTTCGGTGACGCTAGGGTTGTAGGGATATGTATATGCAGTAACCCGAATGTTGTTCGGAGTCCCGGATGAGATCCCGGATGTCATGAGGAGTTCCGGAATGGTCCGGAGGTAAAGAATTATATATTGGAAGTGCTATTTCGGCTATCGGGACAAGTTTCGGGGTCATCGGTATTGTAACGGGACCACCGGAAGGGTCCCGGGGGTCCACCGGGTGGGGCCACCTATCCCGGAGGGGCCCATGGGCTGAAGTGGGAAAGGACCCAGCCCAAAGTGGGCTGGGGTGCCACTTCCCCTAGGGCCCATGCGCCTAGGGTGGGGGAAACCCTAAAGGGGGCGCCCCCTTGCTTGGGGGGCAAGCCCCCCACCCCTTGGCCGCCGCCCCCCCTAGGAGATTGCATCTCCTAGGGCCGCCGCCCCCCTAGGCCCCCTATATATAGTGGGGGGGATGGAGGGCCTCTCACCTATTCCTTTGGTGCCTCCCTCTCCCTCTCCAACACCTCCTCCTCCATAGAGCTTGGCGAAGCCCTGCCGGAGTACTGCAGCTCCATCACCACCACGCCGTCGTGCTGCTGCTGGAGCCATCTTCCTCAACCTCTCCTTCCCCCTTGCTGAATCAAGAAGGAGGAGACGTTACGCTGACCGTACGTGTGTTGAACGCGGAGGTGCCGTCCGTTCGGCGCTAGGATCTCCGGTGATTTGGATCACGTCGAATACGACTCCCTCATCCCTGTTCTTTGAATGCTTCCGCTCGCGATCTACAAGGTACGTAGTGCATCCAACCACTCGTTGCTAGATGAACTCATAGATGGATCTTGGTGAAACTGTAGGAAATTTTTTGTTTTCTGCAACGTTCCCCAACAGTGGCATCATGAGCTAGGTCTATGCGTAGTTCTCTATGCACGAGTAGAACACAATGTGTTGTGGGCGTTGATGTTGTCAACTTTCTTGCCGCTACTAGTCTTATCTTGCTTCAACGGTATTGTGGGATGAAGCAGCCCGGACCAACCTTACACGTATGCTTACGTGAGACCGGTTCCACCGACTGACATGCACTAGTTGCATAAGGTGGCTGGCAGGTGTCTGTCTGTCCCACTTTAGTTGGAGCGGATTCGATGAAAAGGGTCCTTATGAAGGGTAAATAGAAGTTGACAAATCACGTTGTGGCTTTCACGTAGGTAAGAAAACGTTCTTGCTAGAACCCTATTGCAGCCACGTAAAACATGCAACAACAATTAGAGGACGTCTAACTTGTTTTTGCAGAAAGTGTTTTGTAATGTGATATGGCCAAAGTTGTGATGAATGATGAATGATATATATGTGATGTATGAGATGTTCATGCTATTGTAATAGGAATCACGACTTGCATGTCGATGAGTATGACAGCCGGCAGGAGCCATAGGAGTTGTCTTTATTTTTGCATGACCTGCGTGTCATTGAGAAACGCCATGTAAACTACTTTACTTTATTGCTAAACGCGTTATCCATAGTAGTAGAAGTAATAGTTGGCGAGCAACTTCATGGAGACACGATGATGGAGATCATGATGATGGAGATCATGGTGTCATGCCGGTGACAAGATGATCATGGAGCCCCAAGATGGAGATCAACGGAGCTATGTGATATTGGCCATATCATGTCGCTTTTATTATTTGATTGCATGTGATGTTTATCATGTTTTTACATCTTGTTTACTTAGAACAACGGTAGTAAATAAGATGATCCCTCATAATAATTTCAAGAAAGTGTTCCCCCTAACTGTGCACCGTTGCGACAGTTCGTTGTTTCGAAGCACCACGTGATGATCGGGTGTGATAGATTCTAACGTTCACATACAACGGGTGTAAGACAGATTTACACATGCAAACACTTAGGTTGACTTGACGAGCCTAGCATGTACAAACATGGCCTCGGAACACAGAAGACCGAAAGGTCGAGCATGAGTCGTATAGAAGATACAATCAACATGAAGATGTTCACCGATGTTGACTAGTCCGTCTCACGTGATGATCGGACACGGCCTAGTTAACTCGGATCATGTTATACTTAGATGACAGGAGGGATTTCTATCTAAGTGGGAGTTCATTGAATAATTTGATTAGATGAACTTAATTATCATGAACTTAGTCTAAAATATTTACAATATGTCTTGTTGATCAAATGGCCAACGTAGTCCTCAACTTCAACGCGTTCCTAGAGAAAACCAAGCTGAAAGACGATGGCAGCAACTACATGGACTGGGTCCGGAACTTGAGGATCATCCTCATAGCTGCCAAGAAAGATTATGTCCTACAAGCACCGCTGGGTGACGCACATGTTCTCCCTGCAGAACAAGACGTTATGAACGCTTGGCAGGCACGTACCGATGACTACTCCCTCGTTCAGTGCGGCATGCTTTACAGCTTAGAGCCAGGGCTCCAAAAACGTTTTGAGAGACACGGAGCATATGAGATGTTCGAAGAGCTGAAAATGGTTTTCCAAGCTCATGCCCGGGTCAAGAGATATCAAGTCTCCGACAAGTTCTTCAGCTATAAGATGGAGGAAAACAGTTCTGTCAGTGAGCACATACTCACTATGTCTGGGTTGCATAACCGCTTGACTCAGCTGGGAGTTAATCTCCCAGATGACGCGGTCATTGACAGAATCCTTCAGTCGCTTCCACCGAGCTACAAGAGCTTTGTGATGAACTTCAATATGCAGGGGATGGAAGAGACCATTCCTGAAGTATTTGCTATGCTGAAATCAGCAGAGGTAGAAGTCAAAAAGGAACATCAAGTGTTGATGGTGAATAAAACCACTAAGTTCAAAAAGGGCAAGGGTAAGAAGAACTTCAAGAAGGACGGCAAGGGAGTTGCCGCGCCCGGCAAGCAAGCTACCGGGAAGAAGCCAAAGAATGGACCCAAGCCCGAGACTGAGTGTTTTTATTGCAAGGGAAGTGGTCACTGGAAGCGAAACTGCCCCAAATACTTAGCGGACATGAAGGCCGGCATCACAAAAGGTATATGTGATATACATGTAATTGATGTGTACCTTACCAGTACTCGTAGTAGCTCTTGGGTATTTGATACCGGTGTAGTTGCTCACATTTGTAACCCAAAGCAGGAGCTTCGGAATAAGCGGAGACTGGCGAAGAACGAGGTGACGATGCGCGTCGGGAATGGTTCCAAGGTCGATGTGATCGCCGTCGGCACGCTACCTCTACATTTACCTACGGGATTAGTTTTGAACCTCAATAATTGTTATTTAGTGCCAGCTTTGAGCATGAACATTGTATCGGGATCTCATTTAATACGAGATGGCTACTCATTTAAATCCGAGAATAATGGTTGTTCTATTTATATGAGAGATATGTTTTATGGTCATGCTCCGATGGTGAATGGTTTACTCTTAATGAATCTCGAGCGTAATGCTACACATATTCATAGTGTGAGTACCAAAAGATTTAAGGTTGATAATGATAGTCCCACATACTTGTGGCACTGCCGCCTTGGTCACATAGGTGTCAAACGCATGAAGAAGCTCCATGCAGATGGACTTTTAGAGTCTCTTGATTACGAATCATTTGACACGTGCGAACCATGCCTCATGGGTAAAATGACCAAGACTCCGTTCTCAAGAACAATGGAGCGAGCAACCAACTTATTGGAAATCATACATACTGATGTGTGCGGTCCAATGAGTGTTGAGGCTCGCGGTGGCTATCGTTATGTTCTCACCCTCACTGATGACTTGAGTAGATATGGGTATATCTATTTAATGAAACACAAGTCCGAGACCTTTGAAAAGTTCAAGGAATTTCAGAGTGAGGTTGAAAATCAACGTGACAGGAAAATCAAGTTCTTGCGATCAGATCGTGGAGGAGAATACTTGAGTCACGAATTTGGCACACACTTAAGAAAATGTGGAATAGTTTCACAACTGACGCCGCCTGGAACACCTCAGCGTAATGGTGTGTCCGAACGTCATAATCGCACTCTATTAGATATGGTGCGATCTATGATGTTTCTTACCGATTTACCGCTATCATTTTGGGGCTATGCTTTAGAGACTGCCGCATTCACTTTAAATAGGGCTCCGTCGAAATCCGTTGAGACGACACCGTATGAATTATGGTTTGGGAAGAAACCTAAGCTGTCGTTTCTAAAAGTTTGGGGATGCGATGCTTATGTCAAGAAACTTCAACCTGAAAAGCTCGAACCCAAGTCGGAAAAATGCGTCTTCATAGGATACCCTAAAGAAACTATTGGGTATACCTTCTACCTCAGATCCGAAGGCAAGATCTTTGTTGCCAAGAATGGATCCTTTCTAGAGAAGGAGTTTCTCTCGAAAGAAGTAAGTGGGAGGAAAGTAGAACTTGATGAAGTATTACCTCTTGAACCGGAAAAAGGCGCAACTCAAGAAAATGTTCCTGAGGTGCCTGCACCAACTAGAGAGGAAGTTAATGATAATGATCAAGATACTTCTGATCAAGCTCCTACTGAAATTCGTAGGTCCACAAGGACACGTTCCGCACCAGAGTGGTACGGCAACCCTATCTTGGAAATCATGTTGTTAGACAATGGTGAACCTTCAAACTATGAAGAAGCGATGGCGGGCCCGGATTCCGACAAATGGCTAGAAGCCATGAAATCCGAGATAGGATCCATGTATGAAAACGAAGTATGGACTTTGACTGACTTGCTCGTTGAGCGGTGAGCCATAGAAAATAAATGGATCTTTAAGAAGAAGATAGACGCGGATGGTAATGTGACCATCTATAAAGCTCGGCTTGTCGCTAAGGGTTATCGACAAATTCAAGGGGTTGACTACGATGAGACTTTCTCACTGGTAGCGAAGCTAAAGTCCGTCCGAATCATGTTAGCGATTGCCGCATTCTACGATTATGAGATATGGCAAATGGACGTCAAAACATCATTCCTTAATGGTTTCCTTAAGGAAGAATTGTATATGCTGCAGCCGGAAGGTTTTGTCAATCCTAAGAATGCTAACAAGGTGTGCAAGCTCCAACGCTCGATTTATGGGCTGGTGCAAGCATCTCGGAGTTGGAACATTCGCTTTGTTGAGATGATCAAAGCGTTTGGGTTTACACAGACTTATGGAGAAGCCCGCGTTTACAAGAAAGTGAGTGGGAGCTCTGTAGCATTTCTCATATTATATGTAGATGACATACTTTTGATGGGAAATGATATAGAACTCTTGGACATCATTAAGGCCTACTTTAATAAGAGTTTTTCAATGAAGGACCTTGGAGAAGCTGCTTATATATTAGGCATCAAGATCTATAGAGATAGAACGAGACGCCTCATAGGTCTTTCACAAAGCACATACCTTGATAAGATATTGAAGAAGTTCAATATGGATCAGTCTAAGAAGGGGTTCTTACCTGTGTTACAAGGTGTAAAATTGAGCTCAGCTCAATGTCCGACCACGGCAGAAGATATAGAAGAGATGAGTGTCATCCCCTATGCCTCAGCCATAGGTTCTATTATGTATGCCATGCTGTGTACCAGGCCTGATGTAAACCTTGCCGTAAGTTTGGTAGGAAGGTACCAAAGTAATCCCGGCAAAGAACACTGGACAGCGGTCAAGAATATCCTGAAGTACCTGAAAAGGACTAAGGAAATGTTTCTCGTTTATGGAGGTGACGAAGAGCTCGTCGTAAAGGGTTACGTCGGCGCTAGCTTTGACACAGATCTGGATGACTCTAAGTCACAAACCGGATACGTGTATATTTTGAATGGTGGGGCAGTAAGCTGGTGCAGTTGCAAGCAGAGCGTCGTGGCGGGATCTACATGTGAAGCGGAGTACATGGCAGCCTCGGAGGCAACACATGAAGCAATTTGGGTGAAGGAGTTCATCACCGACCTAGGAGTCATACCCAATGCGTCGGGGCCGATCAAGCTCTTCTGTGACAACACTGGAGCTATTGCACTTGCCAAGGAGCCCAGGTTTCACAAGAAGACAAGGCACATCAAGCGTCGCTTCAACTCCATTCGTGAAAATGTTCAAGATGGAGACATAGATATTTCTAAAGTGCATACAGACCTGAATGTAGCAGATCCGTTGACTAAACCTCTCCCTAGAGCAAAACATGATCAACACCAGAATTCCATGGGTGTTCGATTCATCACAATGTAACTAGATTATTGACTCTAGTGCAAGTGGGAGACTGTTGGAGATATGCCCTAGAGGCAATAATAAAAGCATTATTATTATATTTCCTTGTTCATGATAATTGTCTTTTATTCATGCTATAATTGTGTTATCCGGAAATCGTAATACATGTGTGAATAATAGACACCAATATGTCCCTAGTAAGCCTCTAGTTGACTAGCTCGTTGATCAACAGATAGTCATGGTTTCCTGACTATGGACATTGGATGTCATTGATAACGAGATCACATCATTAGGAGAATGATGTGATGGACAAGACCCAATCCTAAACATAGCACAAGATCGTATAGTTCGTTTGCTAGAGTTTTCCAATGTCAAGTATCCTTTCCTTAGACCATGAGATCGTGTAACTCCCGGATACCGTAGGAGTGCTTTGGGTGTACCAAACGTCACAACATAACTGGGTGACCATAAAGGTATACTACGGGTATCTCCGAAAGTGTCTGTTGGGTTGACACGGATCAAGACTGGAATTTGTCACTCCGTATGACGGAGAGGTATCACTGGGCCCACTCGGTAATGCATCATCATTATGAGCTCAAAGTGACCAAGTGTCTGGTCATGGGATCATGCATTACGGTACGAGTAAAGTGACTTGCCGGTAACGAGATTGAACGAGGTATTGGGATACCAACGATCGAATCTCGGGCAAGTAACATACCGATTGACAAAGGGAATTGTATACAGGGGTTGCTTGAATCCTCGACATCGTGGTTCATCCGATGAGATCATCGAGGAGCATGTGGGAGCCAACATGGGTATCCAGATCCCGCTGTTGGTTATTGACCAGAGAGCAATCTCGGTCATGTCTACATGTCTCCCGAACCCGTAGGGTCTACACATTTAAGGTTCGATGACACTAGGGTTGTAGGGATATGTATATGCAGTAACCCGAATGTTGTTCGGAGTCCCGGATGAGATCCCGGACGTCACGAGGAGTTCCGGAATGGTCCGGAGGTAAAGAATTATATATAGGAAGTGCTATTTCGGCTATCGGGACAAGTTTCGGGGTCATCGGTATTGTACCGGGACCACCGGAAGGGTCCCGGGGGTCCACCGGGTGGGGCCACCTATCCCGGAGGGCCCCATGGGCTGAAGTGGGAAAGGACCCAGCCCAAAGTGGGCTGGGGCGCCACTTCCCCTAGGGCCCATGCGCCTAGGGTGGGGGAAACCCTAAAGGGGGCGCCCCCTTGCTTGGGGGGCAAGCCCCCCACCCCTTGGCCGCCGCCCCCCCTAGGCCCCCTATATATAGTGGGGGGGATGGAGGGCCTCTCACCTATTCCTTTGGTGCCTCCCTCTCCCTCTCCAACACCTCCTCCTCCTCCATAGAGCTTGGCGAAGCCCTGCCGGAGTACTGCAGCTCCATCACCACCACGCCGTCGTGCTGCTGCTGGAGCCATCTTCCTCAACCTCTCCTTCCCCCTTGTTGGATCAAGAAGGAGGAGACGTTACGCTGACCGTACGTGTGTTGAACGCGGAGGTGCCGTCCGTTCGGCGCTAGGATCTCAGGTGATTTGGATCACGTCGAGTACGACTCCCTCATCCCCGTTCTTTGAACGCTTCCGCTCGCGATCTACAAGGTACGTAGATGCATCCAACCACTCGTTGCTAGATGAACTCATAGATGGATCTTGGTAAAACCGTAGGAAATTTTTTGTTTTCTTCAACGTTCTCCAACAACTACGTGTCCCCACCAACCTGGTAAAACTCGCTTATCTCCAAACGCCATAATCAATGGCGCGGTTGGGTTACCCACGCCCATATTGATGAGAATCCCGGAATAAGGGGACACGATCTCTGCTTTAACAAGACGTGCCAAGGAAACCGCCTCGCATGACGCGCTGAGGTGGGATAATGAAACGACTCGGGTAAAGGCTTGGTCATGGTGTGTCACACTACGGAATACGTCAGCAGATTAGATTTGTGTAAATATTATTCTCTCTATGGCAATATGTGGAAACTTATTTTGCAGAGCCGGACACTATCTTTGTGTTCAAAATCTTCTATGAAGTACTTGGAGGAGGAACCCGCCTTGCAATTCCGAAGACAATCTGCACGCCGGACTCCTCATCATTGAAGCCTGGTTCAGGGGCTACTGAGGGAGTCTTGGATTAGGGGGTGTCCGGATGGCCGGACTATACCTTCAGCCGGACTCCTGGACTATGAAGATACAAGATTGAAGACTTCGTCCCGTGTCCGGAAGGGACTTTCCTTGGCGTGGAAGGCAAGCTTGGCGATACGGATATGCAGATCTCCTACCATTGTAACCGACTTTGTGTAACCCTAACCCTCTCCCGTGTCTATATAAACCGGAGGGTTTTAGTCCGTAGGACAACATACATAACAACAATCATACCATAGGCTAGCTTCTAGGGCTTAGCCTCTCCGATCTCGTGGTAGATCTACTCTTGTACTACCCATATCATCAATATTTATCAAGCAGGACGTAGGGTTTTACCTCCATCGAGAGGGCCCGAACCTGGGTAAAACTTCGTGTCCCTTGCCTCCTGTTACCATCCGGCCTAGATGCACAGTTCGGGACCCCCTACCCGAGATCCGCCGGTTTTGACACCGACACTCCCACTCAGTTTCTTGTAAATACAGGCTTCACCACAAGTCTGTATAAAACTATATGTTTGATCAATTCATCAAAGCGTATATTCCAACTCCGAGATGCTTGCACCAGTCCATAGATGGATCGCTGGAGCTTGCACACTTTGTTAGCACCTTTAGGATTGACAAAACCTTCTGGTTGCATCATATACAACTCTTCTTTAATAAATCCATTAAGGAATGCAGATTTGTTTATCCATTTGCCAGATTTCATAAAATGCGGCAATTGCTAACATGATTCGGACAGACTTAAGCATAGATACGAGTGAGAAACTCTCATCGTAGTCAACACCTTGAACTTGTCGAAAACCTTTTTGCGACAATTCGAGCTTTGTAGATAGTAACACTACTATCAGCGTCCGTCTTCCTCTTGAAGATCCATTTATTTTCTATGGCTTGCCGATCATCGGGCAAGTCAACCAAAGTCCACACTTTGTTCTCATACATGGATCCCATCTCAGATTTCATGGCCTCAAGCCATTTTGCGGAATCTGGGTTCATCATCGCTTCCTCATAGTTCGTAGGTTCGTCATGGTCAAGTAACATGACCTCCAGAACAGGATTATCGTACCACTCTGGTGCGGATCTCATTCTGGTTGACCTACGAGGTTCGGTAGTAACTTGATCTGAAGTTACATGATCATCATCATTAGCTTCGTCACTAATTGGTGTTGGAGTCACAGGAACAGATTTCTGTGATGAACTACTTTCCAATAAGGGAGCAGGTACAGTTACCTCATCAAGTTCTACTTTCCTCCCACTCACTTCTTTCGAGAGAAACTCCTTCTCTATAAAGGATCCATTCTTAGCAACGAATATCTTGCCTTCGGATCTGTGATAGAAGGTGTACCCAACTGTCTCCTTTGGGTATCCTATGAAGACACATTTCTCCGATTTGGGTTCGAGCTTATCAGGATGAAACTTTTTCTTATAAGCATCGCAATCCCAAACTTTAAGAAACGACAACTTTGGTTTCTTGCCAAACCACAGTTCATACGGTGTCGTCTCAAACGAATTTAGATGGTGCCACCTTTTTTTACATGAATGCAACTGTCTCTAATGCATAACCCCAAAACTATAGTGGTAAATCGGTAAGAAACATCATAGATTGCACTATATCCAATAAAGTACGGTTATGATGTTCGGACACACCATTATGCTGTGGTGTTCCATATGGCACGAATTTGTGACACTATTCCACATTGTTTTAATTGAAGACCAAACTCGTAACTCAAATATTTGTCTCCGCAATCAGATCGTAGAAACCTTATTTTCTTGTCACGATGATTTTCCACTTCACTCTGAAATTCTTTGAACTTTTCAAATGTTTCAGACTTATGTTTCATCAAGTAGATATACCCATATTTGCTCAAATCATCTATGAAGGTCAGAAAATAATGATACCCGCCGCGAGCCTCAACACTCATCGGATTGTATACATCAGCATGTATTATTTCCAATAAGTCAGTTGCTCGCTCCATTGTTCCGGAGAACGGAGTCTTAGTCATCTGGCCCATAAGGCATAGTTCGCAATCATAAAGTGATTCATAATCAAGTGATTCCAAAATCCCATCAGCATGGAGTTTCTTCATGCGCTTTACACCAATATGACCTAAACGGCAGTGCCACAAATAAGTTGCACTATCATTATTAACTTTGCATCTTTTGGCTTCAATATTATGAATATGTGTATCACTACGATCGAGATCCAACGAACCATTTTCATTGGGTGTGTAACCATATAAGGTTTTATTCATGTAAATAGAACAACAATTATTCTCTAACTTAAATGAATAACCGTATTGCAATAAACATGATCAAATCATATTCATGCTCAATGCAAACACCAAATAACACTTATTTAGGTTCAACACTAATCCCGAAAGTATACGGAGTGTGCGATGATGATCATATCAATCTTGGAACTACTTCCAACACACATTGTCACTTCACCCTTAACTAGTCTCTATTCATTCTGCAACTCCCGTTTCGAGTTACTAATCTTAGCAACTGAACTAGTATCAAATACTAAGGGGTTGCTATAAACACTAGTAAAGTACACATCAATAACATGTATATCAAATATACCTTTGTTCACTATGCCATCCTTCTTATCCGCCAAGTATCTAGGGCAGTTCTAGTTCTAGTGACCAGTCCCTTTGCAGTAGAAGCACTTAGTCTCAGGCTTAGGTCCAGACTTGGGCTTGTTCACTTGAGCAGCAACTCGCTTGCCGTTCTTCTTGAAGTTCCTATTGGAAACTAAGGGATATTAAGGCCTCCTTTTAATAGAGAACCGGAACAAAGCATTAGCATTAGCACATAGTGAATACATGAACTCCTCAAACTATGGTCATCACCGGGAGTGGTCCCGATTATTGTCACTTCGGGGTTGCCGGCTCATAACACATAGTAGGTGACTATAGACTTGCAAGATCGGATCAAGAACTCACATATATTCATGAAAAACATAATAGGTTCAGATTTGAAATCATGGCACTCGGGCCCTAGTGACAAGCATTAAGCATAGCAAAGTCATAGCAACATCAATCTCAGAACATAATGGATACTAGGGATCAAACCCTAACAAAACTAACTCGATTACATGATAAATCTCATCCAACCCATCACCGTCCAGCAAGCCTACGATTGAATTACTCACGCACGGGGGTGAGCATCATGAAATTGGTGATGGAGGATGGTTGATGATGACGACGGCGACGAATCCCCCTCTCCAGAGCCCCGAACGGACTCTAGATCAGCCCTCCCGAGAGGTTTTAGGGCTTGGCGGCGGCTCCGTATCGTAAAACGCGATGATTTCTTCTCTCCAATTTTTTTCTCTCCGAAAGCAAATATATAGAGTTGGAGTTGGCGTCGGAGGGCATCCAGGGGGCCCACAAGGTAGGGGGCGCGCCCCCCACCCTCGTGAGAAGGGTGTGGCCCCCCTGGTCTTCATCTTTGGCAAGGATTTTTTTTATTTTTTCTAAGATGTTCCGTGGAGTTTCAGGTCATTCCGAGAATATTTGTTTTCTGCACATAAAACAACACCATGGCAATTCTGCTGAAAACAACGTCAGTCCGGGTTAGTTCAATTCAAATCATACAAGTTAGAGTCCAAAACAAGGGCAAAAGTGTTTGGAAAAGTAGATACGACGGAGACGTATCAACTCCCCCAAGCTTAAACCCTTGCTTGTCCTCAAGCAATTCAGTTGACAAACTGAAAGAAAGAAAGAAAAACTTTTACAAACTTTGTTTGCTCTTGTTGTTGTAACTATGTCAAGCCAGCATTCAAGTTTTCAGCATAGATCATAACTAACCACATTTGCAATAATTCTCAGGTCTCATGATTACTCATATCAATAGCTTAATCAACTAGCAAGCCATAATAATAAATCTCGGATGACAACACTTTCTCAAAACAATCATAATATGATATAACAAGATGGTATCTCACTAGCCCTTTCTGAGACCACAAAACATAAATGCAGAGCACCTTTAAAGATCAAGGACTGACTAAACATTGTAATTCATGGTAAAAGAGATCCAATCATAGTCATACCCAATATAAATTAACAGTGATGAAGGCAAATGACGGCTGTGCTCTCCAGCTAGTGCTTTTTAATAAGAGGGTGATGACTCAACATAAAAGTAAATGGATAGGCCCTTCGCAGAGGGAAGAAGGGATTTGTAGAGGTGCCAGAGCTCGGTTTTGAAATAGAGATAAATTGTATTTTGAGCGGTATACTTTCATTGTCAAGGTAACAACTAAGAGATGGCGATATCTTCCATGCTAAACACATTATAGGCGGTTCCCAAACAGAATGGTAAAGTTTATACTCCCCCTCCACCAACAAGCATCAATCCATGGCTTGCTCGAAACAACGAGTGCCTCCAACATACATCAGGTCCCAGGGGGAGTTTTGTTTGCAATTAATTTTGATTTAGTTTGCATAAAGCATGGGACTGGGCATCCCGGTGACCAGCCATTTTCTCGTGAATGAGGAGCGGAGTCCACTCCTCTTGAGAATAACCCGCCTAACATGGAAGATGAGGACAACCTTGGTTGATACATGAGCTATTCGAGCATACAAAACAGAATGCTTATTTGAAGGTTTAGAGTTTGGCACATACAAATTTACTTGGAACGGCAGGTAGATACCGCATATAGGAAGGTATGGTGGACTCATCTGGAATAACTTTGGGGTTTAAGGGATTGGATGCATAAGCAGTATTCCCGCTTAGTACAAGTGAAGGCTAGCAAAAGACTGGGAGGCGACCAACTAGAGAGCGACAACAGCCATGTACATGCATTGAAATTAATAAACATTGGATGCAAGCATGAGTAGGATATAATCCACCATGAACATAAATATCATGAAGGCTATGTTGATTTGTTTCAACTACATGTGTGAACATGTGCCAAGTCAAGTTACTTAAATCATTCAGAGGAGGATACCACCCCATCATACCACATCATAATCATCTCAATAGCATGTTAGCACACAAGGTAAACCATTATAACTCATAGCTAATCAAGCATGGCACAAGCAACTATGATCTCTAATTGTCATTGTAAACATGTTTATTCATAATAAGCTGAATCAAGAATGAGGGACTCATCATATTTACAAAAACAAAAGAGGTCGAGTTCATACCAGCTTTTCTCATCTCAGTCAGTCCATCATATATCATCATAATTGCCTTTCACTTGCACGACCGAACGGTGTGAATAATAATAAGAGTATACGTGCATTGGACTAAGCTGGAATCTGTGAGCATTCAATAAACAGGAGAAGACAAGGCAATATGGGCTCTTTGTTAAATCAACAATAATGCATATAAGAGCCACTTCAACAATTTAATTATGGTCTTCTCCTACGGACCCCCAAAGAAAAGAAAAGAAATCAAACTATTTACACGGGAAAGCCCCCAACAAGCAAAAGAAGAACGGGAAATAATTTTGGGTTTTCTTTTTAATTATTACTACTGCAACAGAAAAATAAACTACTACTAATTTTTTTGTTTTTTCTTAAGGTTTAGCAAACACACAAGAAGAAAGCAGGAAAAAGAAAATAAACTAGCATGGATATTACAGTGAAAAAGTATGAGCACCGACATCTAGCAATGAGTGTGTGTGAACATAAATGTAATGTCGGTGAGAAACATTGTTGAGGAAATCGTTAACTGGTAACTGCTCGGTTGGCTGGCGAGTAGGGGATTAATAGGCTAATTGGCAAGTTAATCGGCCATTTAATCAATTAATCGGACGATTTATCAGTTTATCGGCTACTCCGTGACCCTATGAGTAGGGATTAATCGACAAGTTAACTAGTTAATTAGATGAATTCTTGAACAGGGGTGAGAAATATGTACTCCCCCAAGCTTAGGCTTTTGGTCTAAGTTGGTTTATGGCCACGGCTGGCCTGGCGGATATCCATAATAATAATTGTTGGGGTCGTACTGTGATGAGGAAGAATAGTTAGGATCATACTGATGTGCAGCGGTTATCGCCTGCTGAGCTGCAGCATGGAGTCGAGCTGCCTCCGCTCTCCTCTCGTACTCTTCTGCCTCCTGTTTGGTAATAACATATCTTCCTTTTGTCTGCGAATCAAAGAAGGCAGGAGCAGGGAGAGTAATACGGAAAACACGTCGTTTATAAAAAATTAAACGATATAAGAGAGGTGATTCAGGCCTCTCGACAAACTAGTGTGAAGCCATAGAGTCATAATCTAAATATGCAGGAGGCAACTCCATATCACCCTCATGAATGTCTATCTCAAGAAAATGAGCTAAGCGGGTTGCGTAAATTCCTCCAAAGAAATCTCCATTATGTCTATTATGATGCAACCTACGAGCTACAATGGCTCCCATATGATAAGATTGGTCTCCTAACACAGCACTCCTAAGAATGCTAAGATCAGGGACACACATGTGACATGCTTCATCCTTAGCATTTATGCATCTACCGATGAAGAGAGCAAAATAATGTATAGCAGGAAAGTGAATGCTCCCTATGGTAGCCTGCGTTATATCTCTAGGTTCCCCCACAGTTATACTAGCAAGAAAGTTTCTAAATTCAGATTTAGGGGGATCCCTAACACTACCCCATGATGGAAGTTTGCAAGCAGAAGTGAAATCCTCTAAGTCCATGGTATAAGATTTGTCATAAAGATCAAACATGACTGAAGGAGAATTACGCGAAGATGAATACTCAAACCTCCTCACAAATGAACTTGTGAGATCATGATACTGGGGGCATTTGTTAGCCTCAAAATCCTCAAGACCGGCATTGCGCAAATATGCTTTGAATTCTTCTTTAATTCCCGCACGGTCCATAAAATTTTCCGACGGCCATTTGCAAGGCCGTACTAGAGCGTCTCTTGGTGGATCCTCGTCAGCATCGCGCATAACAATCCCGGGTCCTTGCTTCTTAGAGGAACCACCTTGGAACATCTTCCTAAGCATATTGTTTTTCTCTGAAAAATTCTGAAATTTTTAGTAACTTCAAAATAAAAGTAACCAAACTCAATAAAACTAATAGCAACTACTCCTACAAGTGCCTAGAGCCTGAATCAAGCATTAGAACTACTTGGGACCATATAAATTTGACATGCAAGCTCAAGAACATGGTCACCTATGCAGCACAAATTTGCAAAGAATAAAGCACTAGAACAAAAACTAATTGGACCAATGGAGGAGTCACATACCAAGGAACAATCTCCCCAAGTAGTTTTGTGAGAGGTGCTTTGAGCAAGGAGATCAAAAATCACAGCAAAAGTGGCTGGAACTCATGCTTGAGTTGGTTTTTCGGGTTTGTGTGAGACAGAGGAAGAAGATGGATGCTGGGGTAAGTGGAGGAGGGCCACCATGGGCCCACGAGGCAGGGGGCGCGCCCTAGGGGGGGGCGCCCACCACCCTCGTGGCCAGGTGGCAGCTCCTCCCGCGGTAATTTTTGCATAGTAAATCCTCAAATATTCCCGAAAAAATCATATTAAATTGGCATGGCATTCTGAGGACTTTTATTTTTGGGATATTTTTATATTGCACGGATAAGTCAGGAAACAGACAAAAAATATTATTTTTACTTTATTTAATATAAATAACAGAAAGTAAAAGTGGGGTATAGAAGTTTGTGCTTCTAGTTTCATCCATCTCATGCTCATCAAAAAGAATCCACTAACAAGGTTGATCAAGTCTTGTTAGCAAACTCATCCCGATAATCATGAAACCGGAGAAATTTTGAATAGCACTAAGTTACCTCAACGGGGATATGCACATCCCCAATAATAAGAATATCATATTTCTTCTTGACAGTAGGAAGAGGAAATTCAAAACCTCCAAATATAATTGATGGAATTTTTCCAATAGAGTTGATACTATGAACTTGAGGTTGTTTCCTCGGAAAGTGTACCGTATGCTCATTACCATTAACATGAAAAGTGACATTACCTTTGTTGCAATCAATAACAGCCCCTGCAGTATTAAGAAAAGGTCTTCCAAGAATAATAGACATACTATCATCCTCGGGAATATCAAGTATAACAAAGTCTGTTAAAATAGTAATGTTTGCAACCACAACAGGCACATCCTCACAAATACCGACAGGTATAGCAGTTGATTTATCAGCCATTTGCAAAGATATTTCAGTAGGTGTTAGCTTGTTCAAGTCAAGTCTACGATATAAAGAGAGAGGCATAACACTAACACCGGCTCCAAGATCACATAAAACAGTTTTAATATAATTTCTTTTAATGGAGCAAGGTATAGTAGGTACTCCGGGGTCTCCCAGTTTCTTTGGTATTCCACCCTTAAAAGTATAATTAGCAAGCATGGTGGAAATCTCAGCTTCCGGTATCTTTCTTTTATTAGTAATGATATCCTTCATATATTTAGCATAAGGATTTGTTTTGAGCACATCAGTTAATCTCATACGCAAAAAGATAGGCCTAATCATTTCAGCAAAGCGCTCAAAATCCTCACCATCCTTTTTCTTGGATGGTTTCGGAGGAAAAGGCATGGGTTTCTGAACCCAAGGTTCCCTTTCTTTACCATGTTTCCTAGCAACAAAGTCTCTTTTATCATAATGTTGATTCTTTGATTGTGGGTTATCAAGATCAACAACAGGTTCAATTTCTACATCATTATCATTACTAGGTTGAGCATCATCATGAACATCATCATTAATATGTTTACTAGGTTCATGTTCATTACCAGATTGTGTTTCAGCATTAGACATAGAAATATCATTTGGATTATCAGGTGGTTCAGCAATAGGTTCACTAGAAGTTTGCACAGTTCTATCATTTTTCTTCTTCTTCTTTTTAGAAGAACTAGGAACATCAATATTATTTCTTTGAGAATCTTGCTCGATTCTCTTAGGGTGGCCTTCAGGATACAAAGGTTCCTGAGTCATTCAACCAGTTCTAGTAGCCACTCTAACAGCATAATCATTTTTCTTACTATTCATTTCATCAAGCACTTCTTTTTGAGCCTTAAGTACTTGTTCTACTTGACTGGTAAGCATAGAAGCATGTTTGCTAACAAGTTTAAGTTCACCTTTAATACCAGCCATATAATCACCCAAGCGTCTAATCATATAAGCATTTTCTTTTAATTGTCTACCAAAATAAGGATTGAAGTCGTCTTGCTTAAACATAAAGTTATCAAACTCATCCAAGCACTGACTAGCAATTTTAGTAGGAGGGACTTCAGCTTTATCATATCTATAGAGAATTTACCTTTACTACCTGTGTCGGGATATCGAGATCAGGAGGTTCTTCAGTAAATAAAGAATTAAGATCATAAGTAGCAAAAGCAGGGCCGGGTTTCATTTTATCTCTAAGTGATTCTTTGTTCCATTTAACTAATAACCTCTTAAGCTCATATCTATCCGTGCAAGCTAAAATAGCGGCAGAAGATTCCATATCAAAAAGATAACCCTCAGGAATAACATGCATATTTTCATCATCACTATCATCATCGTATTCAGATTCAATAATTTCTTTTTCTCTAGCCCTAGCAATTTGTTCATCAAGAAATTCACCAAGGGGCACAGTAGTATCAGACATAGAAGCAGTTTCATCATAAGTATCATGCATAGCAGAAGTGGCATCATCAATAACATGCGACATATCAGAACGAATAGCAGAAGCAGGTGTAGGTGTCGCAAACTTACTCATAACAGAAGGTGAATCAAGTGCAGAGCTAGATGGCAGTTCCTTACCTCCCCTCGTAGTTGAGGGATAGATCTTGGTTTTTGGATCTCTCAAGTTCTTCATAGTGTCCAGCAGATATAAATCCCAAGTGACTCAAAGAATAGAGCTATGCTCCCCGGCAACGGCGCCAGAAATTAGTCTTGATAACCCACAAGTATAGGGGATCGCAACAGCTTTCGAGGGTAGAGTATTCAACCCAAATTTATTGATTCGACACAAGGGGAGCCAAAGAATATTCTCAAGTATTAGCAGCTAAGTTGTCAATTCAACCACACCTGGAAACTTAGTATCTGCAGCAAAGTGTTTTGTAGCAAAGTAATATGATAGTGGTGGTAGCGGCAACAAAAGTAAAGACAGCAAAAGTAATGTTTTTGGTATTTTGTAGTGATTGTAACAGTAGCAGCGGGAAAGTAAATAAGCGTAAACCAGTATATGGACAATTATGCCGGATGTGGTTCATCATGTATCAGTCATAACATAGGTTGACACAGAACTAGCTCCAATTCGTCAATGTAATGTAGGCATGTATTCCGTATATAGTCATACGTGCTTATGGAAAAGAACTTGCATGACATCTTTTGTCCTACCCTCCCGTGGCAGCGGGGTCCTATTGGAAACTAAGGGATATTAAGGCCTCCTTTTAATAGAGAACCGGAACAAAGCATTAGCACATAGTTAATACATGAACTCCTCAAACTATGGTCATCACCGGGAGTGGTCCCGATTATTGTCACTTCGGGGTTGCCGGATCATAACACATAGTAGGTGACTATAGACTTGCAAGATCGGATCAAGAACTCACATATATTCATGAAACACATAATAGGTTCAGATCTGAAATCATGGCACTCGGGCCCTAGTGACAAGCATTAAGCATAGCAAAGTCATAGCAACATCAATCTCATAACATAATGGATACTAGGGATCAAACCCTAACAAAACTAACTCGATTACATGATAAATCGCATCCAACCCATCACCGTCTAGCAAGCCTATGATTGAATTACTCACGCACGGGGGTGAGCATCATGAAATTGGTGATGGAGGATGGTTGATGATGATGACGGCGACGAATCCCCCTCTCCGGAGCCCCGAACGGACTCCAGATCAGCCCTCCCAAGAGGTTTTAGGGCTTGGCGGCAGCTCCGTATCGTAAAATGCGATGATTTCTTCTCTCTGATTTTTTTCTCTCCGAAAGCAAATATATAGAGTTGGAGTTGGCGTCGGAGGGCATCCAGGGGGGCCACGGGGTAGGGGCGCGCCCTAGGGGGGGCCCACCCTCGTGAGAAGGGTGTGGGCCCCCTGGTCTTCATCTTTGGCGAGGATTTTTTATTATTTTTCCTAAGATGTTCCGTGGAGTTTCAGGTCATTCCGAGAATATTAGTTTTCTGCACATAAAACAACACCATGGCAATTCTGCTGAAAACAGCGTCAGTTCGGGTTAGTTCCATTCAAATCATACAAGTTAAAGTCCAAAACAAGGGCAAAAATGTTTGGAAAAGTAGATACGACGAAGACATATCACTCCTCCATCTTTTAGCTATAAAACTTGTTGGAGACTTCATATCTCTCAACTCGGGTATTTGCTTGAAATATTAACTTCAACTCCTGGAACATATCATATGGTCCATGGCGTTCAAAACGTCTTTGAAGTCCCGATTCTAAGACGTTAAGCATGGTGCACTAAACTACCAAGTAGTCATCATATTGAGCTAGCCAAACGTTCATAACATCTGCATCTGCTCTTGCAATAGGTTTGTCACCTAGCGGTGCATCAAGGACATAATTCTTCTGTGCAGCAATGAGGATAAACCTCAGATCACGGATCCAATCCGCATCATTGCTACTAACATCTTTCAATATAGTTTTCTCTAGGAACATATCAAAATAAAACAGGGGAGCTAAACGCGAGCTATTGATCTACAACATAGATATGCTAATACTACCAGGACTAAGTTCATGATAAATTAAGTGCAATTTAATCATATTACTTAAAAACTCCCACTTAGATAGACATCCCTCTAATCCTCTAAGTGATCACGTGATCCATATCAACTAAACCATGTCCGATCATCACGTGAGATGGAGTAGTTTCAACTGTGAACATCACTATGTTGATCATATCTACTATATGATTCACGTTCGACCTTTCGATCTCCGTGTTCCGAGGCCATATCTGTTATATGCTAGGCTCGTCAAGTTTAACCTGAGTATTCCGCGTGTGCAACTGTTTTGCACCCATTGTATTTGAACGTAGAGCCTATCACACCCGATCATCACGTGGTGTCTCAGCACGAAGAACTTTCGCAACGGTGCATACTCAGGGAGAACACTTGTACCTTGATAATTTAGTGAGAGATCATCTTATATTGCTACCGTCAATCAAAGCAAGATAAGATGCATAAAAGATAAACATCACATGCAATCAAAATATGTGACATGATATGGCCATCATCATCTTGTGCCTTTGGTCTCCATCTCCAAAGCATCGTCATGATTTCCATTGTCATCGGCATGACACCATGATCTCCATCATCTTGATCTATATCAATGTGTCGTCACATGGTCGTCTTGCCAACTATTGATCTTGCAACTATTGCTATCGCATAGCGACAAAAGTAAAGCAATTATTTGGCGCTTGCATCTTATGCAATAAAGAGACAACCACAAGGCTTCTGCCAGTTGCCGATAACTTCAACAAAACATGATCATCTTATACAACAACTTATATCTTATCACATCTTGACCATATCACATCACAACATGCCCTGCAAAAACAAGCTAGACGTCCTCTACTTTGTTGTTGCAAGTTTTACGTGGCTGCTACGGGCTGAGCAAGAACCGTTCTTACCTACGCATCAAAACCACAACGATAGTTTGCCAAGTTAGTGTTGTTTTAACCTTCTCAAGGACCGGACGTAGCCACACTCGATTCAACTAAAGATGGAGAAACTGACACCTGCTAGTCACCTGTGTGCAAAGCACGGTGGTAAAACCAGTCTCACGTAAGCGTACACGTAATGTCGGTCTGGCCCGCTTCATCCAACAATACCGCAGAACCAAAGTATGACATGCTGGTAAGCAGTATGACTTATATCGCCCACAACTCACTTGTGTTCTACTCATGCATATGACATCTATGCATAAAACCTGGCTCGGATGCCACTGTTGGGGAACATAGTAATTTCAAAAAATTTCCTACGCACACGCAAGATCATGGTGATGCATAGCAACGAGAGGGGAGAGTGTTGTCCACGTACCCTCGTAGACCGAAAGCGGAAGCGTTAGCACAATGCCGTTGATGTAGTCATACGTCTTCACGATCCGACCTATCAAGTACCGAACGCATGGCACCTCCGAGTTCATCACACGTTCAGCTTGATGATGTCCCTCGAACTCCGATCCAGCCGAGCTTTGAGGGAGAGTTTTGTCAGCATGACGGTGTGGTGACGATGATGGTGTTCTACCGACACAGGGCTTCGCGTAAGCACCGCTACGATATTATTGAGGTGGATTCTAGTGGAGGGGGCACCGCACACAGCTAAGAGATCAATGATCAATTGTTGTATATCTTTGGGGTGCCCCCTGCCCCCGTATATAAAGGAGCAAGGGGGGTGCGGCCGGCCAAGTGGAGAGGCGCGCCGGAGGAGTCCTACTCCCATCGGGAGTAGGACTCCCCCCTTTCCTAGTTGGAATAGGATTCGGGAGGGGGAAAGAGGAGAGAGAAAAGGAGGGGGGCGTCGTCCCCCTCTCCTTGTCCTGTTCGGACTAGGGGGATGGGCACGTGGCCCAGCACTAGCCGCCTCTCCTCTTCTCCGTAAAAGCCCACTAAGGCCCATTTACCTCCCGGCGAATTCCCGTAACTCTCCGGTACTCCGAAAAATACCCAAATCACTCGGAATCTTTCCGATGTCCGAATATAGTCGTCCAATATATCGATTTTACGTCTCGACCATTTTAAGACTCCTCGTCATGTCCCCGATCTCATCCGGGACTCTGAACTACCTTCGGTACATCAAAACACATAAACCCGTAATATAACCGTCATCGAACTTTAAGCGTGCGGACCCTACGGGTTCGAGAACAATGTAGACATGACCGAGACACGTCTCCGGTCAATAACCAATAGTGGAACCTGGGTGCTCATATTGGCTCCCACATATTCTACAAAGATCTTTATCGGTCAAACCGCATAACTACATACGGTATTCCCTTTGTCATCGGTATGTTACTTGCGCGAGATTCGATCGTCGGTATCTCAATACCTAGTTCAATCTCATTACCGGCAAGTCTCTTTACTCGTTCTGTAATACATCATCCCACAACTAACTCATTAGTTGCAATGCTTGCAAGGCTTAAGTGATGTGCATTACCGAGAGGGCCCAGAGATACCTCTCCGACAATCAGAGTGACAAATCCTAATCTCAAAATACGCCAACCCAACAAGTACCTTCGGAGACACCTGTAGAGCACCTTTATAATCACCCAGTTACATTGTGACGTTTGGTAGCACACAAAGCATTCCTCCGGTAAACGGGAGTTGCATAATCTCATAGTCATAGGAACTTGTGTAAGTCATGAAGAAAGCAATATCAACATACTAAACGATCGAGTGCTAAGCTAACGGAATGGGTCAAGTCAATCACATCATTCTCCTAATGATGTGATCCCGTTAATCAAATGACAACTCATGTCAATGGCTAGGAAACATAACCATCTTTGATCGACGAGCTAGTCAAGTAGAGGTATACTAGTGACACTCTGTTTGTCTATGTATTCACACAAGTATTATGTTTCCGGTTAATACAATTCTAGCATGAATAATAAACATTTATCATGAAATAAGGAAATAAATAATAGCTTTATTATTGCCTCTAGGGCATATTTCCTTCAGACGTATCATGGCCCAAGACCGGCGTGTTGGCCTCTCTGTTGAGCCTAGGTAGGACTACATTGTGTCGATCAGCCGGGATGGGGTATGATCTAATGGTGTGCCTAGCCGGATTTAATGGAGCATGTTGGGTAAGTTTGTGCACGCCTGCATGGAAGTTAATCTATTCGAATAGCCATGTCCATGGTAACGGACTCTCGGAGTTGTATCCTGACCGATACTACTAGAACTGGATACTTGATACGTCTCCATCGTATCTACTTTTCCTAACACTTTTGCTCTTGTTTTGGACTCAAATTTGCACGATTTGAGTGAAACTAACCCGGACTAACGCTGTTTTCAGCAGAACTATCATGGTGTTGTTTTTGTGCGGAAATAAAAGTTCTCGAAATTGGACGAAACTTTTTGGAGATTTATTTTAGAATAAATGAAATTATTGAAACCAAGAACAACGGGAGGGGTGCCCTAGCTGCCCACAAGACACCATGGTGGGCCACCCCCCTAGGCGTGCCCTGGTGGGTTGTGGGGCCCTCGGGGCTCTGTTGACCCTAATTCCAACACTATAAATTCCTATTTTTGGAGAAAAAACAGGAGAAGAAGTTTCATCACATTTTACGATACGGAGCCGCCGCCGCCTCTTGCTTCATTGGGAGGCCAAATCTAGAGCCCGTTCGGGGCTCTGGATAGGGGAATCTTCGGTCTTCGTCATCACCAACCCTCCTTCATAACCAATTCCATGATGCTCCCACCGGGAGTGAGTAATTCCTTCATAGGCTCGCTGGTCAGTGAGGAGTTGGATGAGATTCATCATGTAATCGAGTTAGTTTTGTTAGGGCTTGATCCCTAGTATTCAGTATGTTCTGAGATTGATGTTGCTATGACTTTGCCATGCTTAATGCTTGTCAATAGGTCCCGAGTGCCATGATTTCAAATCTAAACCGTTTATGTTTTCACCAGTATATCTATGTTCTAGATACGATCTTGCAAGTCATATGCACCTATTACGTGTTATGATTCATAAACCCCAGGGTGACAATAATTGTGATACTTTTCGGTGATGACCGTAGTTTGAGGAGTTCATGTATTCACTATGTGCTAATGCTTTGTTCCGGTTCTCTATTAAAAGGAGGACGTAATATCCCTTAGTTTCCTTATGGACCCCGCTGCCACGGGAGGGTAGGACAAAAGATGCCATGTAAGTTCTTTTCCATAAGCATGTATGACTATTTACGGAATACATGCCTACACTATATTTATGAATTGGAGCTAGTTCTGTGTCGCCCTAGGTTATGACTGTTATATGATGAATATCATCCAACGAATTCACTGATCCAATGGCTACGAGTTTTCCACATATTGCTCTTGCTAAGTTACCATTGATATTGCTACTGTTACAACTGCTACAAAATTGTTACTGATGTTACTGTTGCCACTGCTATTGTTACTACTGCTATCAAACTACCATATTATTGTGCTACTGATCATGTTGTTGAAGATATTTAATTTCTAGGTGTGGTTGAATTGACAACTCAACTGCTAATACATACAAATATTCTTTGGCTTCCGTTGTGCCGAAT
This sequence comes from Triticum aestivum, assembly GCF_018294505.1. Lineage (NCBI taxonomy): Eukaryota > Viridiplantae > Streptophyta > Magnoliopsida > Poales > Poaceae > Triticum > Triticum aestivum. The sequence continues at coordinate 200,828,188 of NC_057797.1, forward strand.
CAATAAATTTGGGTTGAATATTCTATCCTCGAAAATTGTTGCGATCCCCAATACTGGTGGGTTATTAAGACCTTTTTCTAGCGCTGTTGCCGGGGAGCATAGCTATATTTGTTGAGTCACTTGGGATTTATATCTATTTATCACTATGAAGAATTTGAAAGATACCAAAACCAAGATCGTTCCCTCTAAGACGAGGGGAGGTAAGGATTTGCCATCACACTCTGCACTTGATTCACTTTCTGTTTTTAGTAAACTTGCAACACCACCGCATGCTATTAGTCCTGATATGTCGCAAGTTATTGATGATGCTACTTCTACTATGAATGATGCTAGTACCATGCTTGATGATAATGTGCCACTAGGTGAATTTCTTGATAAACAAATTGCTAGAGGTAAAGATATTGAGAATGTTGAAACTGATGAGGTCCTTGAAACTGAGATTTATGAAACACCTATTAGACCTAGCTCTCCTAGATTTGAATTGCCAAAAATACCTGAGGGTTATGTTATGGATGAGGAGGTAGTTACAGACTTTTTTGCTTGCAAAGATAGAGATGATCTTAAGAAATTATGATGCAAACTGAAGAAAAATCTTTGAATGCTAGAATGAAATGTGATCCCAAGTTTGCTACTTCACCTATCTTTGTTACCGATAAGGATTATGAATTCTCTGTCGACCTAAAGTTAATTACTCTGGTTGAATCTGATCCTTTCCGTGGCTATGAAACTGAAACTGTAGTAGCACATCTTACTAAATTAAATGATATAGCCACCCTTTTTGCTCATGATGAGAAAAATTGCTACTACTATATTCTGAAATTATTTCCTTTCTCATTAAAGGGTGATGCTAAGATATGGTACAATACTCTTGCTCCTCGTTGTGTGCGTAGTCTCAATGATATGATTTATTACCTCTCTGAAAAATATTTTCCTGCTCATAAGAAACAAGTTGCCTTACAGGAAATATTTAACTTTGTGCAAATTGAAGAAGAGAGTCTCCCACAAGCTTGGAGGAGGCTTCTTCAATTACTTAATGCTTTGCCTGATCATCCTCTTAAGAAAAATTAAATACTTGATATCTTCTATAATGGACTAACTGATGCTTCTAGGGACTTCCTAGATAGTTGTGTTGGTTGTGTTTTCAAGGAACAAACTATTGAACAAGCTGAGGAATTATTGAATAATATATTGAAAAATTATGATGAGTGGACACTTCCTGAACCACCACCTAAACCCACTCCGAAGAAGAGGGGTATCTTATTTCTCAATCTTGAAGATATGCAAGAGGCAAAGAAATGCATGAAGGAAAAGGGTATTAAAGCTGAGGATATTAAGAATTGACCACCTATCGAAGAAATACATGGCCTTGATGCACCACCACCTCCACAGGTGGTAGAGGTAAATTCTTTATTAAAGTTTGATGAAGGTGACATCCCTTACAATAAACATCCTAGTCAATGTTTATATGAATTTGACAACTACATATGAAACAAGATCACTTCAATGCAAATGTTATGAAGCACTTAAAACAAAACTCTGATATGATTGCTCGCTTGAGTGACTTGTTATTTAGAATCACTAATTATGTTAGAGGTGTAGGGTAACATGCCTCTATGGTACAAACCCAGCTAGAACAAGTTGCTAAATCTCAAAGAGAGTTGCTTAGTGTTGGTGTCAAAACCGGCGGATCTCGGGTAGGGGGTCCCGAACTATGCGTCTAGGCTGAATGGTAACAGGAGACAAGGGACACAATGTTTTACCCAGGTTCGGGCCCTCTTGATGAAGGTAAAACCCTACGTCCTGCTTGATTAATATTGATGATATGGGTAGTACAAGAGTAGATCTACCACGAGATCAGAGAGGCTAAACCCTAGAAGCTAGCCTATGGTATGATTGTCTCTTCGTCCTATGGACTAAAACCCTCTGGTTTATATAGACACCGGAGAGGGCTAGGGTTACACAGGGTCGGTTACAATGGGAGGAGATCTACATATCCGTATTGCCAAGCTTGCCTTCCACTCCAAGGAAAGTCCCATCCGGACACGGGACGAAGTCTTAAATCTTGTATCTTCATAGTCTAACAGTCTGGCCAAAGGATATAGTCCGGCTGTCCGGAGACCCCCTAATCCAGGACTCCCTCAGTAGCCCCTGAACCAGGCTTCAATGACGATGAGTCCGGCACACAGTATTGTCTTCGGCATTGCAAGGCGGGTTCCTCCTCCGAATACACCACGGAAGAATTTGAATACAAGGATAGTGTCCGACCCTGCAAAATAAGTTCCACATACCACCGTAGAGAGAATAATATTTTCGCAAATCTAATTTGCTGACTTGTTTTGGTGCGCATCACGCTCCGGCTCCCAGATGAGGGGCAGCTCAGCCCCACCCCCGGGCCCCATGAGAGGGTAGTGTTCCTTACCCATTTCCTCCGTGGGCTGGGATTCCCTCTCCACCCTTTCGTCCGGGGGGCTCATGTTCTACTACGGCCTGGATTTCCACGATCTGGCCCCGAATTTCATCCTCAATATCTCGGCGTTTATCGTCGTGTGCGAGGCCTTCCTCCGCATCAAGCCCCACTTCAGCTTATGGTTGAGGACCTTCAATGTCAAGCCGAAGGTTGTGGGAGGCCGCCAGGCGGAGTGCGGAGGCGCCATGGTGGGCAAGATGCCCAACGTTACATGGCTTGAGGGCTCCTTTGTGGAAACCATAAAGGGGTGGCAATCAGGGTGGTTCTACATCATCGAGCCGCGTGACCGTGCATGGGCAGCGACCCCCCGAGTTCTGATCTGGCATCCCCATGCGGCTTACCTCCTGGAAAGAGAAGGGCCTATCCTGGGGTAGTTTGGGAGAGCTGACCGGGCTCGAAACATGTATTCAAAACATGGTGAGCAAGAAGCTCAAACTCGTCAACGTAGTCCAGGTCATGCTCCACCGCCGGATCCTCTCGTGCCAACAACGGGACTTCAACTTGTGGGAGTTCGACCCCGCGCAGCACCGAACACTGAACAGGCTCTTCAACACAACTCACGAAGATGCCTGGAGGGTGCTGTTCAAAAGCGCCAAGGTCCCTCCTCCCATTACTGAGGATCGCGGATTCAGCGCGAAGCACCAAGCCAGTGCGGTAAGCTGCTTTACCTTTCACAGGATACTTATCTTTTATAGATTGACTCCATGCGGGGTCTAAACTCCCGTACCTTTGACAGGATTGGAAGGAGATGGCCGGACAGATCGACTGTCCGGCTCCTTTGCCCGAAGGCCCAGTGGACGCTCTTCTGGCGAAGATGCTGACTCCGTCTCCTTATACGGTGCCGGAGAAGACCAAGAAGGCCAAGGGAACCCGAAAGAGTTCCCGACGCCAGGCGTTGTCGGACTCTCCATCCGATGACTTTGCGGCGCACTCCTCCCCCAAAGATGAGGAAGAAGAAGATGCTCCCCCTCCAACTGGGGGAGATAAGAAAAGGAAGGCCGCCCCAACTGGGGGGGCCGAAGGGTCCAAGAAGGGAAGGACTCTCCTTCCGGACAGTTCCACCGCCGCCGACGAAGGTGAAGAGGAGTGGTTGCCCAGGGCCAAGCCCCTGGGGAGATCGTAAGTATTCGGATACCAGAGTAACTCATAGCATTCCTTTGTCGCACTGCTTTCCCTAACACCGAACATAATTATGTAGGCCGCCATGAGCCAGTATCGATGTATCATCGGACGGCTCCCTGGGCTCGTCGGACATGGATAGCGATCCAGTCCCGACCGCCACCTCCCCTCATCCTGCTGACGATGCCGAGGTGCTGTCTCAAGAGGCACCGGGTTGAGGGGACACAGTCCCGGAGGCGCCTCAAGGCGACCTTCCGGACTCCGGGAGCCGAGGGGACGGGGCCCCTGAGAGCTCCGAGTTCGGCCCTCAGCCGAACACCGCGTCAGAACCTCCAGTGGTTCCGGGCTCGGGCAGGCGGCCTCCTTCCAAGAGGGGCAAGACGCCTATGCCGGTGACCTCTGTCCATCCAGAGGCACCGGACAATCAGCTGGAAGCGCTTCACAGCGCTTCCATCGACGAGGAGCACCATACTATTATGAGTGCGGTGGTCCAGAAGGTTCAGTCCGCTAAGAGTGGATTGACTGAAGCCTGTGCCAGCCTTCTAACAGGCTTTGAGGTAAGTGTTTTTTTAATATAGGAAAAATATTACCGCATAGACAGTAGCCCCTGATGCTTTGTTCGGTGTTCACAAAGAAAAGCCGAACAGAGGATCAAATAATATCGCATGAGTCTAATATAAGTATGTCAATATGCCTATGCAGGCCTCGCTGCTGGCGTCCGTCGCACTGACTGCGGAGGTTGCCGTACTGAAGCAGGACCTCGAGGGGTCCAAGAAAGAGCTCAGCCTTGCCAAGAGGCAGCTCGAGGAGAACAAGGGTAAGTAATACCCTCTCTATAGATATGTATAAAAATAATGCGATTGCAAAATGACAGGATTATCATGAATTTGCCAGGGGCCACGACCGAAGTGGCGACCCTAAAGCAAGCGTTGTCCGAGGCCAAAGATAAAGCGGCCAAGGAGCGCACCAAGCGAGATAAGCACGAGGCTCGGGTGGGCGAGGTGCAGCAAGAGCTCCAGGCTCTCATGGCGAAGCACGAGGCGTTGGAGCTTGACTCAAAGACGCGGGAGCCTGAGCTTGCCGCGGCCCTCAAGAGCGCAAAAAGTGCCAAGACTGAAGCCCAAAAGGCCCTCCAGGAGATCGACGCAATGAAGAAGATAGCAGCGGGTAAGGCTTTCTATATGCAAAGCAAGCATGTAAAAGTAAATTACCGATTACTTACCCGAATCCGGAGCTCTCCAGGAGCATTCGCAGATTTGCCCCGCAGCGTGTCCGATGCCGCACAATTTTACCAGGCCGAGGATGGAAGCTCAACAGAGAAGCTGCTCTGGTCTCAGTATACTGAGGCCGAACACCCGGTGCCAATGAGCGACCAGCTGAAGCAGATGGTCGAGCTACATAAGGCGGCCGATCAGGCCATGAAGGGCTTTATAGTCCGGCTGTGGCCTGGCGATGCCCTTCCGAACAGCTTCTTTGGCCTGGTGAGGCGGCTTGTGGATGCCTGCCCGTGGCTGGAGGTCGTCAAGCGATCTGTCTGCATTGAAGGTGCATGCCGGGCTTTCGCCCGTGTGAAATTGCAGTGGGTCAAGCTAGATGCCGTGAAGCTGATCAAGGAGGGGCCGCCGGAGGGCAAGGAGCACCGCCGCCCCGAGATGTACTACGAGGGTGTTCTGCCGGGTGCCCGTCTCATAGCGGACGAGTGTTCAAAAGATGTAATATTTGAGTGAGACTTGCTCGTTTTATCCTGTATTTATGAAAAGTTGTTTCATATGCACTATGCAACGCTTGTTTGAATTTTAAATATTGCCTTCTGTTTGGCTGTTTATCCAATCTGAGAGATGGCTAGTCCTCGGCTTCTGCCCCCATGCCACGAGTGCTGGGATGTTCGGGATAAACCTGAGCACTCTTGTTCCCATGTTTGGGTCCTTCAAGGGAGGTGCTCAGCACAACGAACAAGGCAACCGGACTAATAATGCTTTATCACTCTCACTTAGCCATAGAATTCTATAATTTTAAATTTCGGTGAAGCCCCTGGTATTCGGAAGGCCGAATTCGGGGCGCGATACATGCCTTTAAGCCAGACAGGGCCGGCCCCTCGCTCTAAGCGGCATAAGTCTTTAGGGACTCGAAAACCTCGCCGAACAGCGACCAGTCTCTCTCCTTATCATGACAGTCAGTTTTAGCTTTCTCTACTGAGGTGCTGAACCCAGCGGAACCGGGGCACAATCGCAGTAGTTCTCCTAGCGCTACCTTAGCCGATAGAGCGGAACGTAAGGTACCAAAACATAGGAGCCGGGAAAACCCAACATTTGACCAAAGACATGATTCGGAGCTGATGCATATAATGCTATAAGTTCGGGGTGCCGCACTTGTGAAAGTGTTCGGACTTTTCACACCGTATTGTGGGGTACGTAAGCCCCTGGTGTATTGGCCGTACCAAAGTGTACGGTTGCAAGGCGTCATTAATGAACACACACACACACACACACACACACACACACATATATATATATAACAAGAATGCAATAATAGTCGTAATGTCATGCATTGTTTATTCAAAAAATTGCGTTAAAGCAGAGTGATACAGATAGTGCGATAAGCAAAGATTAGGACTATGTCCCTTCCAAGGGCAAGCTGAGGAATGATATTAAATCGAATATTTCACTCGTTACTGTAATCCACCTGGGAATTCCGTGGTATGACGTAGCTGTCTGCCTCCTTGGTTGTTGCATCATGTGTTCGGCAATAGTGCTGCCGGACAGTGTTTCGGAGATTAAGGTCCTGAAAAAAAAGAAAAATAACCAAACGGGAAGCCCCTAGTGCGGTTTAAGCCGCGTCTTGGGGCGTGCCGTAGTTGTGCCCCCCTCCCCACCTGTGCCCATGGTATTTTTAATGCGTAATTATGTATGCGTGGCACGAGTTTCACCATTGGGCTGGGATTGGGGTGGCCGCCGTATTGCTACGTGAGCTCAGATCGTGCCAGGCGGTCTATTTGCCGATTGCTCTGAGCGCGCTTGAAGGTGTTCGGGCTTTGAAGCTCCGAACTGGTTGATTGCCTTGAGAGGCTGCTTTGCGCTTCTGCTGCGAGGGCCGCAGTGTGCTCCTCTGTTTGGAGAGAGCGCTCTGTGTTTCCATTTACTGTAATAACTCCGCGAGGTTCTGGCATCTTGAGCTCGAGGTATGCATAATGCGGTACCGCATTGAATCTAGCAAATGCGGTTCGCCCGAGCAGCCCGTGATAACCACTGCGGAACGGGACTATATCAAAGATTAACTCTTCGCTTCGGAAGTTATCTGGGGATCCGAAGACCACTTCCAGTGTAATTGAGCCTGTGCAATGGGCCTCTACACCTGGAATGACGCCTTTAAAGGACATTTTTGTGGGTTTGATCCTTGAGGGGTCTATACCCATTTTGCGCACTGTGTCGTGATAAAGCAGGTTCAGGCTGCTGCCGCCATCCATAAGGACTCGAGTGAGGTGAAATCCGTCAATGATTGGGTCTAGGACCAGTGCGGCAAATCCGCCATGACGGATACTAGTGCGGTGGTCCCTGCGATCGAAGGTGATCGGACAGGAGGACCAAGGGTTGAACTTTGGGGCGACTGGCTCCAACACATATACGTCCCTGAGCGCATGCTTCCGCTCCCTCTTGGGGATGTGGGTTGCGTATATCATGTTCACCGTCCGCACTTGTGGGGGAAACCTCTTTTGTCCTCTGGTGTGTGGCTGCCGAGATTCCCCCTCGTCATCGCTATGCGGCCCCTTGTCCTTGTTTTCGGCAATTAACTTGTCGGCCTGCTTGAACACCCAACAATCCCTGTTAGTGTGATTGGCTGGCTTGTCTGGGGTGCCGTGTATTTAACACGAGCGATCGAGTATACGGTCCAAGCTGGACGGACCCGATGTACTTTGTTTGAATGGCTTTTTCTGCTGACCGGATTTAGAGCCTTTGAATCTGGCATTGACTGCCGTATCCTCGGTATTTTTGATGTTAATGCGGTGCTTATGTTTGTTGCGACATGACCGGCTATTACCGTCCTTGGTATCCGAGGTACCATGGTTCTTTGATATGTTATTACTGCGAGCCAGCCAGCTGTCTTCTCCCCCACAAAAGCGGGTCATGAGTGTCGTGAGAGCTGCCATAGATTTCGGCTTTTCCTGACCAAGGTGCCGGGCTAGCCACTCGTCTCAGATGTTGTGTTTGAAAGCCGCTAAGGCCTCTGCATTCGGACAGTCGACGATTTGATTTTTCTTTGTTAGGAACCGAGTCCAGAATTGCCTAGCCGACTCTTCTGGCTGCTGAATTATGTGGCTCAAGTCATCGGCGTCTGGTGGTCGCACATAAGTGCCCTGAAAGTTGTCGAGGAATGCGGCTTCCAGATCTTCCCAACAACTAATAGAGTCCGCTGGCAAGCTGTTAAGCCAATGCCGCGCTGGTCATTTGAGCTTTAGTGGGAGGTATTTGATGGCGTGTAAGTCATCACCGCGGGCCATGTGGATGTGGAGGAGGAAATCCTCGATCCATACTGCGGGATCGGTTGTGCCGTCGTATGATTCAATATTTACAGGTTTGAAACCTTCTGGGATTTGATGATCCATTACTTCGTATGTGAAGCATAAGGGGTGTGCGGCGCCTCTGTATTGGGTTATATCGCGACGCAGCTCGAATGGGTCTTGCCCGCTGTGTTCGGCCCGGCCGGATTTGCTTTTACTGTATCTGGCGTGACGTTTATCGTCTCGCAGAGTGGTGCACACTCGTGATCCGTAGATCGATCTTGCATGCTTTGCTTTGTCCTCCAATATGTCTCGCAGGTCTGGCGTATCTCCCCATGCCTTTTTATTTTAATGGCGTCGGGGTGGAGGCTGAGTTTTTGGCTGGAATGCCTCTCTATCGCAGCCACGAGGTGGCCGATCAGCCGTATCATACGCTTCTTCCTCCAGTCGAGGTAGCAACCTGCAGTTTGGGTAACTCTTGGAGGGGCGCTCGAGTTTATATTCCTCGGCCGCGAGGACTTCAGTCCATCTGTCAGCTAGCAGATCCTGATCAGCTTGAAGTTGCTGCTGCTGCTTTTTCTTAAGGCTATTTGCCGTGGCTATAAGCCGGTGTTTGAAGCACTCTTGTTCGACGGGATCCTCTAGCACAATGAATTCGTCGTCGCCGAGGCTTGCCTCGTCTTCGGAGGGGGGCATGTAATTATCCTCCTCCTCCTGTCCATCTGCCACTCTCTCAGGAGGGCTGGCTCCTCCATCCTCCTGCTCTAAATCTTGCTGGAGGGGATTGTTGTTGTCTTCGGCACTATTCGGAGTGTTATGATCTCCTGTGCCGGTATCACCACTTTTGCTATGGCGGGACTTAGAGCAGCGCCGCTGACGTCGGCGCTTGGGTTGCTTCTTGGAGGGGTCATCCTCCGCTATCTCATTGCCATTGCCTTCTTTGGGTGTATCCACCATGTATATATCGTATGATGAGGTGGCTGTCCAGTGCCCCGTAGGCAGTGGTTCCTCTTCGTCTCCCGCATCGTCGTCCATACCGTCGATGTCTTCGGAGTCGAAGTCGAGCATGTCGGTTAAGTCATCGACAGTGGCTACTAAGTGGGTGGTGGGTGGGTCGCGAATTTCTTCGTCGTCCGCATCCCAGTCCTGCCGGACATAGTTCGGCCAGGATCCTCCTGACAAGGAGAGAGACCTTAATGAGTTCAGTATGTCGCCAAAGGGCGAGTGCTGAAAAATATCCGTGGAGGTAAACTCCATGATCGGCGCCCAATCGGATTCGATAGGAACGAGCGCAGGCGGTTCGGACTCCATGGCCGTAGAAGGATCCAACAGTTTATCAACACGGCTCTTGTGCAAGGTAAGGTCGATGTTCGTCTTGATCGCCGCTGAGGGTAAGGCCTCCGTGGCGGGGTCCATCCACCCGTCCGTGGAAGGCGCAACTAGCTCCAAATCGAGGGTCGGAGCGGCTGCCGGTGCGATCTCCTGAACACTGTCCGATGGTAGAGCTAAATCGTACTCATCGTGACCGCGTGGCGCACAAGGCAGAGGCTCGAATCCGTCGAAGATCAAGTCTCCACGGACATCGGCCGTGTAGTTTAAGCTTCCAAACCTGACCAGGTGGCCAGGGGCGTAACTTTCGATCTGCTCTAGATGGCCAAGCAAATTGGCCCGTAGTGCAAAGCCGCCGAACACGAAGATTTGTCCGGGGAGAAAAGTCTCACCCTGGACTGCATCACTATCGATGATAGTAGGAGCCATCAAGCCTAATGGCGATGACACAGAGGAACTATCAATGAAAGCACCAATGTCGGTGTCAAAACCAGCGGATCTCGGGTAGGGGGTCCCGAACTGTGCGTCTAGGCCGGGTGGTAACATGAGACAAGGGACACAATGTTTTACCCAGGTTCGGGCCCTCTTGATGGAGGTAAAACCCTACGTCCTGCTTGATTAATATTGATGATATGGGTAGTGCAAGAGTAGATCTATCACGAGATCAGAGAGGCTAAACCCTAGAAGCTAGCCTATGGTATGATTGTCTGTTCGCCCTATGGACTAAAACCCTCTGGTTTATATAGACACCAGGGAGGGCTTGGGTTACACAGAGTCGGTTACAATGGGGGGAGATCTACATATCCGTATTGCCAAGCTTGCCTTCCACGCCAAGGAAAGTCCCATCCGGACACGGGATGAAGTCTTCAATCTTGTATCGTCATAGTCTAATAGTCCGGCCAAAGGATATAGTCCGGCTGTCCGGAGACCCCCTAATCCAGGACTCCCTCCCTTAGTGAAATGAATAATAACATGAATGATTATTCTGTTAGAGTAGCAACTAGAGGAGGCAAAATGACTCAGGAACCACTTTATCCTGAGGGACACCCTAAGAGAATTGAACAAGATTCTCAAAGAATTAATATTGATGCACCTAGTCCTTCTAAAAAGAAAAAGAAAAGGAAAATTATAGGACTTTGCATACCTCTAGTGAACCTAAGAAAGAAAAACCTTCTGAAGATAACAATGATGTCTCTATTTCTGATGCCGAAACTCAATCTGGTAATGAACATTCACCTAGTGATAATGAAAATGATCATAATGATGTTCATGAAGACACCCAACCAGACAATGACAAAGAAGCAGATAATGATGTTGAAATAGAACCTGCTGTTGATCTTGATAACCCACAACCTAAAAATAAGCATTATGATAAAAGAGACGTTGTGGCTAGAAAACATGGTAAAGAAAGAGAGCCGTGGATTCAGAAACCCATGCCCTTTCCACCTAAACCTTCAAAGAAAAAAGGTGAATAAGAATTTGAACGCTTTCCTGAAATGCTTAGGCCAGTCTTTTTGCGTACCAGCTTGACTGATATCTTAACGGTGGCCCCTTATGCAAAATACATGAAAGACATCATCACTAATAAAAGAAAAATACCTGAAGCTGAAATCTCCACCATGCTTGCTAATTACTCTTTTAAGGATGGATTACCTAAAAAACTAGGAGATCCAGGAATACCAACTATACCTTGCTCCATTAAAATAAATTATGTCAAAACTGCTTTGTGTGATTTGGGAACTGGTGTTAGTGTCATGCCTTTCTCTTTATATAAAAGACTTGATTTGAATAAACTCACACCTACTGAAATATCTTTGCAAATGGCTGACAAATCAACTGCCATGCCTATCGGTATTTGTGAGGATATGCCCGTTGTTGTTGCAAACGTTACTTTCTTAACAGACTTTATTATACTTGAGATGCCCGAGGACGACAACATGTCGATTGTCCTTGGTAAACCCTTTTTGAATAATGTAGGGGTTGTTATTGATTGCAATATAAGCAAGGTCACTTTTCATATCAATGGCAATGAGCATACGGTCCATTTTCCAAAGAAACAATTCCAAGTTAATGGTATTAATATTATTGAAAAATCTCCGACACTTACTATTGGAAGTTTTCAAATCCCTCTACCTACTGCCAAAAAGAAATATGACATACTTATTGTTGGGGATATGCATATCGCCGTTCAGGTAACTTAGTGTTTTACCAAAGTTCTTCGGTTTCATGCTAATTGAAGGTGGCTGTTAATAAGACTTGATCAACCTTATTAATGGATCATTTTTTAGAGGTATGAAGTCGATAAATTTGGTAGGCACAACCTTCTGCTCCCAACTTTTGTTTTCTATTTTTTTAGTTAAATAAAATAAAATGCCATGTTTATGACGTTTTCTGAATTTTCCATGCAATAAAAAATGACCAAAAAATGAAAGTTCTCATAATGCCCTGAAATTTTAATACGATTCTGAATATTTCTGAATTTCTGGTACAAATAACATCAAAGGGGGGGTGCCCCTGGTGCCCACAAGACACCAGGGTGCGCAAGCAACCCCAGGCGTGCCATGGTGGGTTGTGGGCCCCATGTGGCCCCTTTCACTTATCCATTTAGCCCATATCATCTCCTACCTCCAGAAAAAATCACCATAAGCTCTCTCTCTCTCTCTCTCTCTCTCTCTCTCTCTCGTGTTCTTGCCCTCAAACCCATGGATTGCAATCTCTTTGCTCGAAGCTCCATTTTCGAAACTGTTTTGGGGGGTTGCTACTTGGTATGTGACTCCCCCATTGCTCCAATTAGTTTTTGCTTTAGTGGTTTATATTTTGAATAATTAGCTACTCTTTGTGCTGATGTAAATGGGCTTGCATGTTGAATTCTTGGAGTTCCAAGTAGTTTGAATGCTTAATATAGCCTCTGGGCATCCATATGAGTAGTTGCTATCAATCTTGTGAAGTTTTGTTGACAAAAAAATGTATCCCAATTTTTTTCAGAATTTTTTTGCAAATAATAATGCAATTCTTTAGGAGTTCTTCGAGGAGGAGGTCCTCTAAGGCATCATCAAGCGAAAGCTCAGTTTGACAATCTTATGTTGAACCAAGTGCAAGCTCGACGCGGGACGCCGACACCAAATCGTGCCTTGATATGTCTCTAACATATCTATAATTTATGAAGTATTCATGCCATGTTTACAAAAAAATTATATGATTTGATTAGAACTAACCGGGACTGACGCTATTTTCAGCAGAACTACCGTGGTGTCATTTTTGTGCAGAAATAAAAGTTCTCGGAATGGGCTGAAAATTTACGGTGATTTTTTATGGACCACAAGAGACCCCCGAAGCACCAGAGCTGGACCAGGAAGTGACTGATACGTCTCCGTCGTATCTACTTTTCCTAACGCTTTTGCTCTTGTTTTGGACTCTAATTCGCATGATTTGAATGAAATTAACCCGGACTAAAGCTATTTTCAGCAGAACTACCATGGTGTTGTTTTTGTGCAGAAATAAAAATTCTCATAATGGAATGAAACTTTTTGGAGAATTATTTTAGAATGTATAAAAAATAGTTGCAACAAGATTACTTGCATACATACCATGAAAATATCAAACACATGTCAAGTTCACATGATTACTTGCAACAAGATTTCTCCCGTGACCTCAAGAACAAAAGTAACTACTCACAAATGATAATCATGCTCAAGATCAGAGGGGAATTAATCAGCATAATGGATCTAAACATATAATCTCCCACTAAATAAACCATATAGTAATCAACTACAAGATGTAATCAACACTAGTAGTCACCCACAAGCACCAATCTAAGGTTCCGGTACAAGATGTGATAGACTGGATTATTAGGGATGATAGACTACTCATATCAATAAGGAATTCCTTTTTCCGGGAGACCATTCGGACAGAACTCCAAAGTTAAGCGAGCAACACTGGGCTCAACAAAATCTGTAGCATCCCATGACCGCGGCGCCCACCGAAGAATTCCACCACACTCCAATGCCATCGAATCGCCGTGTACCAAGCAGCACCTTCAAGAAGGACCGCGACGACAACGACGCTACTGCCCGGATGAGTCCTAGGATTTCTCCCGGTACACAGAGGGGAGTGGGCGAGAGGTACAACCGATGCCCTTCAAGAAGGGTGGCGGCGCCCACAGGCGTCACCGCGTCGGAGCCGACCAGGCCCGATAGAGATTTCTCCCTACCTCTCACACCTACCACCCAGGACCAATTGTTGGGTCCACCCTGCCTACCGCCCACCAACATGCGCCACCACAGCCACGAGGAGACCACCGTCGTCTCACCACAACGAATGTCGCGAGGTCGGCCAGGCCAAACAAAACCACTGTAGACAGGGGCTGGCAGTACCGCAACCATGTGGGATGGGACAACCTCCACCGGCTCAGGCGGTAGCAGACCGGACGCAGAGCAGGAGCATGTCGGGCCAACTGCCTAGCCAGGCCCATATCAGGCCCGCTAAGCTCCCGCCATCGCGCTACAACAGATGCAGCGCAATAGCCGCCGCCCCCTCTCTCCTGGCTCGCCAGACCAGCTGGAGGCGACTCGCCGGAGGCCAGGCCGGCCCCACGACCCTGATCGGGCCCAAAGGGCCCAGATCTGGGCCTGGAGGGCGCCGCTAGCCACCACCGCCGCCACTCCGTCGTCTAATCTGCACCAGAGCGCCGCCCGCCCAAGAGCTCCACCATCAGAACACGCTGCCCGAGCTGGGAACCGCGATGGGAGAAGGAGAGGAGCCACCACCGCCGGCCAAGAACGGCGGCGCACAGGCAAGCGTCCGGCCACGCATGTCGACGGCAGTGGTGGGAGGGAGCAAGGGGATGAGGGCTAGGTGGCGGTGGAAGAGAGGGCCGCCCTGGTCGCCTCGCTCGGGAGGCAACGCGGGAGGTACGCGGGGGGAAGTCCCCTTGGTCCAGCTGTTTTCGTACCCGGACAAATTACACAATTAGATCTTCATAATTGTATTTAAATAGTTTCACATCCATTAGATCTTCATAATTGTATTTAAATAGTTTCTTTGAAGAACCGTCTGCTATAGCCCACACAGTCATTTTAAGTTACATGTGTGATGGATCCAGACATAACACACGTTGTTTTCAGATGAACTGTATGTACGTTGTCGCACACAATTTACCTTCTCAGGTCGTGAGTGATGGTCCATCGATCGCACACATTTACTTTTTCAGCAAACGGTTTTAGTTCTTTACCGTGGGTTGTGTGGTCATCACACACAGGTTTTTGCGGCCATGTGCAATTGGGGGGCTTAATAGCCCCATCGGGTATTGGAGCTACTAGTAGGATTAGGGCAGCGCCCATGGGAAAAACAAATGCTGTTTTGGAATACACAGTTTTTTAAATCGTGAGAAACTTGTTCATTCATGTTTGTTTTGATACATGGTCGTAAACCATCACTTACTTTTGTCTTTTCAATGAGCCATGCTACCAACAATTTTTATGTGATGAAAGAAAGTTTCTAGCTGATTGTGGACCATCTTTTTTTCAGTATCCCTTGTTTGTTGATCCTCTATATCAGCTCCTTTTTTGTTTGCTGGTACTGCAAGTTCAAAATGCTACAAACTTCATTCAAGCAAGCTACAACTAAACCCATGCAAAAAATGTATCTGGGTAAACTAAAATGGTACATTCGTGCACTTTTTTTGCTGGGAACTTACATATAGAAAGCTACAATCATTAGCGAGGTTTGTTGCGAAGCTTAAACGAAAAATCCATTGCAAAACAGATTCCAAATCCAAAATGCTGCATACATTCAATCATTATGCTGGGAACCCAAATCCAAAATGCTGAAAACTTTTCTATTCAATTTCCCCTCTTTTTTTATGACCCCCTGCATATAATTTATCTGTTTAGTTGATGTATATTTTTGCTGGAACTGCATTTTGAAAATGCTACAAAACCCTATCAAGCAAGTTACAACCAAACCCATGCAATTTTTTTATTTGAAACATATAAAACTAGAATGCTACATTCTTGCAATTTGCTGGAAACTCACAGAAAATAGCTACAACCATTCTTGAGGTTTGTTGCAAAGCCAAACCTCAGAAATCCAAATACAAAACAGAGTCTCAGTCACAATAGCTACATACCTTCAAGTATTATGCAAGAACCACAATTCAAAAAAAAGCCGCAAACCTTATTTTTGATGTTTTTGTTGCCACACCAGTCTTTTTAATTTCCAAAAAATCTATATCTATTTAAATATGCTACAACCGACATCATAAAATGCTACAAACATTTTGTTTTTATGTTGTTATAGACAATTTTTTGTTGCCCCATATCATTATAAACATCATCCACCCACCCTTCCCCTCCCCCCCACACACAGCAAGACATGTAGTGTTGCATCCATGGAAAAAGTAAGTTTACTGTCATATCTTTTGCTACAACCAGTGAATATATTTGTTAGTATCATTTTTCCAAAACAAGAGAACAACATGATGCTTTATTTTCATTATATTTAAAATATTTCAACCATACAAGGCTCATGCTACAAACATTACCCAACTTTGTTTCACAAACTTATAATCTTTTTTCTTTTCTAAAAGCAATAATTATCCATACTTGTAGTCTCACAAAAAAATAGCAGCAACCCTTTTTGAGGAGCAAAGCTGCAACCACGTATTTATGGAAATGCCGCAACAAGGGGGACAAAGTAATATATCACCACTCTCACATATCATCCCAAAGGGTAAGGATTGTTTCTACATCTGAAGCTCTCGCTGCCACACTCAAAACTATCGCAACAACAAGGTGTTGGCGGTTCTTGACGTTGTGCATCTTGCCAGAGCAATACAAGAATTGAGTATCCCCCCCTTGGCTTTGGAGCTCTCTTGGCTTTTGCATCATACTTCTTTTCCTTTTTCTTCTTTTCATCTTCTCGCAACTCAACTAGTGGTTTCCTTCTCTTTCCATTTTCCTTCGACCGATCCTTTTTGGCTTACCGTGGTGAGTTCCACAATCCTTCGGAAGTCAGAACCTGCTGATCTGCATTTGTATCTGGAGCTTGTGGATGTTCATTTGCTTTCGGATCTTGCACTTCCTCGTTTCTTGCAACACCATTTCTTGCTCTCGCTTTCATCACAACAAACCCAACCTTCACCTGTTCAACTAGGCTAGAGACATATCGATAAGCTTAGGTGTTGAAGCCAGGGTGCCAAACTTCTTGCAGAGAGAATTTTAGTTGAGGGTTTTTTTCACGTGTATGACAAAGTGCTTAGCCCTATGCCCAGATCAGGTGCATGAGTTGTTGCTTGTTGAGTCCATATTTCAAGCATGTAAGGTGCATGTATTGTTTGCACATTGAGATGCACTAGAACTTGGATGATATGTGGACAGATCAGCCCACACATCTCAAACATGTTGCAGCTGCACATGTACTTCTCATCTTCAAGTGCAATGTGCACCATCTACTCTTTGTGTCCACATTGTCATTCGCAACAAGCTGAAACAAGAGGTCATTAGCTTGCACCTGCAGCAAAACAAATCATGTGGATTTAGCAAGAGATTCTAAAATTTGGAAAACATCTCTCTTGTATAGAAGTCTACAGTCTGCTTCTCAATGTTGTAATCACAAAAAAACTTCCAACATTAACAAAGTATGCTACATAGGTTCCAAGAAATGTTGCAACTAAATAGTCTTGCAAAATAGCATGTCCAAAACAGAACAATAGATGATGAGACTTACTTTCCCCATAGCGGCGGCTTAGTCTCTTCATTTATGAACCCCGCATTATCCTCGTGGTCTAGCATCAGCTCCTCACACAACTCAAATTGTGGCGCAAAGGTGCAAACTGAGTCTTCGACGTGATTTAAAGTCTTGAAGTAGGAATTCAGCCCCTCGGACCGCCTGGTTGTGCCTGTGAATGGGAAGAGTTTCTACGCAAAGTACACAAGCGCCCATGTCTTCGTAGTTCACCACATGTTTTTGAGGTGCTTCTTATCAACCAAACCAAAGAATTGAACCATCTGCTGCCATTTTATCTCAAACTCCTTGACGGTATCTGAATTGTTGATTCAACTATAGAAAGCCTCGGCAGAAGGCTTGTCCTTACCCAGCAACTTCCCTAGCTTGGTTTTCGTAATTCAAAAAATGTGCCACTTGCAACATTTGTGGATTGAGTCTCGGAATAGCATGTAGATGGCTTCAGCCATTGCCTGGTCTTGATCAATCATTATGTTCAACAGATGCTCATTATTCATTGCCAACATCCACTTCTCAAAGACCCATTTGAAAGTTTTGATCTTCTCGTCAGGAAGCAAAGCACAACACAAGTAGAATGTGTGTGTGTGGGGGGGTGTTTATCCCAACAATTGATGCAAAAGGCAGGTTGTAGCGATTAGGCACAAAGTGGTGACAAAAAATACAATGTTTATACTTTGGGTATAGTGCCCTTGTTCTTCCATCAACCCAGAAAAGCGCCCTGACAGCTCCATCATCATCAACTATTTTTTCAAAGAAGTTGGGCTTCTCTACGTACTTTTGACTTATTTTGAAGTACTCAACAGTTAGCTTCAAGTCATGTTGCGTCAGTCTGTGTCCCAGCTTTGCTCTTGCATTTGTCACATCTCTCTTCGCATATGGCAAACTTCTCGGGTCACAACAATGTGCATCTTGATACATCCATTCTGCATCACTATTTTCTATTGTAATTTATCCCTTTTCAATGATATATTTCACATTATGATGCAATTCTAATGCATTTTCTTTCTTAAGTTGCAAAGTATACACAGAGAGGAAATTACTAGACGGCTGAAAATCCGCACCTAATTTGCAATAGAAGAAAAAACAATTTTCTAGAGCTCCAAATCTGCGGATGATTCTGCCAAGGAAACTTCCATCTAGGAGGGGGAAATCGAAGCCATGGTCGTCACCTACACTCCATGCGTCATCGGAGTCATCATCTCCATCAACACCTTCACTAGCACCATCCCCATCATCAACTCTAATTCATCCATCTATTCAATCTATGTATCATAACCTTAGATCAGTTGCCGAGAGTACTTTTATGTGTTGATTACATTTTGTAGTTGATGCTTAATTATGAATTTTATCGGTGAAAGTTCTTATGTTCATATTATTTACCATCCATTCATACCCACTGATCATGGGAGAAGTCTTGTTGCTAGTAATCACGTGAAGTTGAATACTGTTTAATGATTTGATATTACATCGTGGTGTTCTTCCTCTAGTGGTATTATATGAGCGTCAACTACATAACACTTCACCACCATTGGGCCTAGGGAAAGGCACTGTGGAATTATTTTGTAGATGATGGGTTGGAGAAGTGATAAAAGCCTAAACCCTAATTTATGAATTACTACACAAGGGGTTGTTTTGGATTCCAAAGTCTAACGATATAGTTAGATTGATCTTAATTAGGTCTTTTGTATTTGCAGATGCTTACATGGAGAGTATAATCATAAGTATATATTTGTCCAAGTAAGGACAATACCTTAGCATAGGTCTATCCACACAACACTTATCAAAACAATGAAAGGAAACTCAATGAAACTTGGTGAAAGTGACTTGAAAAAATTTCTGTGTGTTCTCAATATGGATGAGCGGCTTTTTGATGGCTCATTCAGATCAAAGCCACCCCCTTGTGCCATAGCATTTCACTCAGCATCATCAATGAAAATTGATGGCTATGGAGCATCATCCTGCAACAAATCAGTGTCCAAGTTACTTTTCTACTTCACATATGCAATGCCTACTGATGGAACAAGAACACAAACATAACTCTGAGCATGTAACATTTTTTAGAGTATACTTGAAGGGCCATTTTCAGTTGAAATTCAGAACATTCAGCAACAATTTTCTTCAGATAAGGAATGAAACAAAATTTAGATTCTGGTAGAATTAGCCCTACAATCAAGCATAGGTTTCAGGTAGGGGGGTTGCTGTGAACCAACCTGTGGTTGGATGGTTAGAGGGACTGTGGTATCCCTAGCCCACCAGAGTTCAAGTCCTGGTGTTGGCATTTATTCCTATGTTTATTTCAGGATTTTCGGCGATGTGCATTCAGTGGGAGGAGACGTTCCCGTCGACGACGAGATGCCTACGGTGACTTCATAAATTTCAAGATGATATGCCGGCTCAGTATTTCGGAGGTACTCATAGGGGTAGGGTGTGTGTGTGTGCGTGCACGCGTTCATAGTGGTGAGTGTATGCGCGTGTATATGAGCGCTTGCGTCTGTATCACGTTCAAAAAAAGGTAGGGGTTGCTCATGATGCTATATTCAGTATACAAACCAAATTCATAGCATATAGCACTCAAAGCATATATGCAAGGCATTCTGAGTAAATATTCAGAGCATAACCTTTTTAGAGCATATAAATGATTATTCAGATCATCCAAAATCTAGAGTATGTTTGCTACAACCAGAGCATGTTTTTCAATCAAAAATTGTAACACGTAGCATGTAGAATAACACAGATTCAAGTTGCAACTTTGTGGAATTTTCTAGAGTTCATATGCAGGTGCCGATCTTCAAATCAAATCTTTAGGAAATTTCGGAAACCTTGAGTTTGAATTTTTTGTAGCTTGTAACCCATCTATTTTTGCAGGTAGGTGGTGCTCATGAACTAAAATAAAATCAATGCGGCAAAAGTGCCAAAGAAGGCATATAGGGTCTTGGATTTAACTAAGTAAATCAAACTCATCTCTGCCCAACAGTGTTGCATGCTCGAAGATAACAGTCGCCCCGCACAGCGACTCCAGAGGCCCCTCCTAACTCTAGCCTAGTTCCCCATAAGGCCATCTCCTGGCTGTTGCCGCCGCCGGCACCGGCGGTGGTGGCGGCGCCCGTCTCACCGAAGGCGGAGGGCAAAGGAGGCATGCGGTTGCAGTGAACCTGTGCGGAGATGCACGACGGCGGACGCGCGCGGAGGTGGCCGGTGGAGGTGGGAAACGAGGTGCGGCGGCGCTGGCGATGGTGGATCGGACATGGTCGGTCGTCGGCGGCGCCATGGAGTGTGGCGGTTGATCTGGGCCCGATCTGGGCTGACGGCTACACGCATCCACATCGAACTCTGTTGTTCCAGGCGGCAACGTCGATTGGGAGCATGCCAAGTCTGGATCCGATCTGGATCTAACAGGCTATGCTTCTCAGATCAGGTTCGACCGTGCGACCTATCTATGCCAGAAGACCAGCGCGGCGTTCGTCTCCTACTCCGCTGCCGGGCGGCAGCGTGGGGGCTACGGGCTCGGCCTAAATAAAGGTGGTTTGGCCTTGTTATTTTTCGAGCGCTATGTCGTCGATCTGCTTCGTACAAGCCTCCTCGATCAAGATGCCGACGAGTTCCGGTCTTCCTCTCGGTGATTCCGTCGTTTGGCACATGGGGTCACCAGATATCTAGATTGGAATCGATCCGATCGTGCTTTCCCTTATATTCGGACAGTGTGGCTTCATGAGGGAGTGACGCGAAGCTTCGCTTTCGTGACGGCGCCATGGGACATGTCTTGATATAGATTTCCATGGTATTGACAGAGGTGGAGAAGGTCATGGTGACTATGATCGGAGGTTTGTTATGGTGGAGAGGTGCTTTGGTGGCGATGAAGAATGGTGACACATGTTTTTCCTGTGTATCGGATGTTGGTCACTTGCATCAGCAACTTGGAAAGAGGGGGTGGCAGCACAGGTGGACTGCATTTTTGGTGGTGCTTCTTGAGTACCGAGTCGCGAATTCCAGGATGAAAACCAAAGGTCTGGCCCTCGCTGGTTGTGCCTGGCAATGGACTTGTTGAAGGCATTGTTTTGTGAACTCGGACTTTCTTCAGGGTGAAAACTCAAGATCTTTGATCGGGCGACGACAACGCGTGTGCTTTGTTTCCTTTCTCTTGTGCGGTCCGGATGTTGTCTTCGGCGGTGGTTAGAGCGTTGTTGTTGCGAATGATTCATCACCGTGACGGGGTCTTTGTTTTTTATTTCTCTTTTTTTTATTTTTTTCTTGGTTGTGTGCATGCTTATTGTCTTTGTTGATGCAAAGGCTGGGTGTAATTGATATCTTCACGATATTAGTATATCCCCTTTGTCAAAAAAGATAACAGTCGGGGTCCTATAATGTTGTTGTGTTCATTGCAGCATGGATTCACCACTATCGACGACGTGCATATCTGAAAGTACTCGCCGAGCAAGGGCACCAGAGCTCGTCCCGACACGGAGCTTGAGCTGAGAGCCTGAGATCCATGGCACCTAGTAGCTTCTAACAGAGATAAGACATGACTGCATCAATTCCAAGTACGGGTGGTTTGTTGGGGAGCTCGACGTTAGCTCTACCGGCTGGCGGACACAAATCTTCGATGAATCCGGACGCCCAGGGGACGGGGCGACACAAACGCAGCTCCCTCTCTTGATAGTTGGCGGGGGAAGGACACAGACGTGGCAACAAGATGCAACCATTTTGCATGTTTGTTCTGCGGGACCCCAAACAGATCAGACTGTACAGGGTCGCTAGATCCTGGCTGAGACATGATCGAACGATTTTTTGGGCCAGTTGGTCGGCCTTTCCGAAATGCGGCTGCTAGGAATCAAGTGACTGATTTCCTGGAGAAATAAGTCGGGCCCTGAGCCGTTGAATCCGTCCCTTGCAAGCCGCTAGATTGGTCAACGTAGCAACTTGCACCACAACAGCAGCACCCCCATCGGCAGACCGACTGTCACACTGCAGCTATGCCACCCACCGGCGTGTTGCACCGCAGCTCCGTCGCCGGCACGAAACACCACACCGTTGCACTGCAGCTCTGGCACCACCGGCGTGTTACACTGCAGCTCCGCCACCAGCGCGCAACACCACACCCGTTGCACTGCAGCTCCGCCGCTGATGCGTAGCACCATGCCTGTTGCATTGCAGCTCCCCACGCCTCACCAACATGTTGTGCTGCAGCTCTGCCGCTCCCATCGGGTTGCAGAAACGGTACCTGTTGCGACAACCCCCTTACAGCACTGGCCACGGCTGCGGCACCGGTATGCTGTGTGGTTGCAACACCTGTTGCAGGTTGTGACGAGCTTTGCGGTTGCAAACGTCCGTGACATGAGCCTCATCGGGATGCTGGCAAGCGTCAGACGTGGCTTACGCCCGTGATCGATTAGTCAGTTGACCTAAGGACTTTTCCTTTCCAAAATCAATGACTGTTGATAAAGTAAGAAAAACCTTAATCACCGGTGATTCACTAAAATGTGGTTGAGGCAAAGCTAGGGGTATAAAGGGAAAATCATGTGAAGTGAGGGTACGAAAGGTATTTCATCTGGGATATGGGGTAGGATTTCACGTCCTAGGGTTGCACATGGCCGAGCCAAATCCCCTCACCACACCCTCTATCCATCTCCCATCACCACCAAGTGGTTAGCTTGATAAGCTATCAACAAAAAATTAAAATCTATCTCCTGTCACCAATTTTCCTTTGGCAATCAACTGGAAGTAGAAATAAGATTAAGGTAGGCGCTGGACGTCTGGCTAGCATCGCACCCTAGGCTCGTGTAGCGCCTGGACGCTTGGTGCTATACTGTATAGTGTAGCACCTAGCTCTCAAGCATTGTACACTGACTTAGCAATTTTCAGACAGCTGGGGTGCGATGTTGTCCAGGTGTGTAGCTCTTGTCAGTTAGACGTTGCACGGTATAGTTTGACGCCTAACTGTTGCAGGCTACACAAAAGAGTCAGCCGGGTGAAATTTTTCCGCCAACGGTTCATTTTATGATATTGTTTCGTCCATAGTTCAGAACAGTGATTTTGGCCCCCACTGCCCATGAATGACCCGACCTACCAAACAAGGTACATCTATTCGTACAAGGATGTGCATGCAAGTTGTAGTGGGTTGTTAGATGAACTAGCTGAATGTCGTACGTTGCAACGGAATAAAAAGTTATGTATAAAGACGTATAATAACAAGATTGCTAACTTTCATTATGCGATGTAATGATAAAAAAATTCCAAGAAGGCTCGTCAGGGTTGGACTTAGTCTTGGGAACTGTCTTATCACATGCGTATGCCCCATGCTCCACCAAGAAAATGTATGCACCACCCCAACATAGCTCACACGTCTTTGCCTCTATACCTGTCTATTATATGTCAAATATTTCTTTTTCTAAAAAGTTTCTTGCAAAACTAACATCTATTATTAGGAACTTTTGGTGGACAGGTGTTAGAGAAGATCCATCTACAAAAGTTTTATGTCTAAGAGCTTGGGCTGATATATGTATTGGAAAAAAGGAAGGTGGCTTAGGTGTCAGAAATCTACAGGCTATCAATCAAAGTCTTATTCTATCAGTTGCTTGGATATTAGCAAAGGAACCTCACAGTTACCTCTTTCTTATCCTCAAGGCCAAATACCACAATGACACATCAATTTGGAGAGCAAAACATAATGTTCCAAAATCAGCCTTCTGGACTCTATTCTTAAGGTAAGACCTCTTCTTATTTCTGCCTTCTTTTATCAATTGGTAGATGGAAGTAGTTCTATATGGAGTACTCCCTGGTTTTCTCAGTGGCAAACTATTTATGACAGTCTTATAATCCACCAACCACCTTACTCTTATCCAGTTGTTGTTAGTGATCTTTGGCTTCCTAATCAGAAAAGTTGGAACATCAATCTTGTCAATGCTCTGTTTCATCCTCATACTGCACAAGCAACACTGCAAACTCCTATTGTTAACACTGTTGGAGAGGACGTGTTAGTTTGGAAGCTAACCCCTGCAGGTGACCACTTTTCGAAAAGTGCCTACAAGCACTGCTTCAATAATCTACCACTACCAGCAAACCAGCGGCCAAAATCTGTTCCACCGCAGATTGCAAATCTTCCCAATCAGGTTTGGAAAGACAAACGCATGGAGCCAAGAGTTCAAACTTTCGCATGGAGACTTCTTCACCGAGCACTTCCAACGGGTAAGCGTGCAAGTAAGTTCTGCAGACATATTAGTGAAAATTGTACTGGATGTGGCAACCACGAAGATGAAATGCACATGCTTTTTCTATGCCCTTTCTCAAAGGCTACTTGGTTTTACTCTCCCTGGTATATTAGAACAGAAGTTTTGGCTAAACATAATCATTCCATTCCACAAATGCTTAAGGTTTTACTGGATTCTACTCATCCCCATATCACTGTAACTAGTGTATACACTTTCTTATGGTGTCTATGTAAAGCACGAAATGATGCCCAGTTTGGTAGAAAGTTTTGTAAACCATCACAGGTATATACCTGGTGGCAAATGTGATCCTACAAGGCCCAAAACTAGAAGATGAGATGGCAGGAACTGTTGTTGTACAACCACACAAGAACCGTCTTTAGTTGGAGGACAAGGACTTTTCTGTGATGCGGCCTGGACAAACGAGGCCAATATACAACAATCGCCAGCAAGTATCGGTGTCATCATCCAACTTGGAGAAAAATGGTCATTGTCAGGATCTGCAGGTTTCAGCTATGTCTCCTTGATACGATCCTAAGTAGCTAGCACTCAATTTACTCTCAAATGGTACAAGATCTAGGATACATGTAATTTGGTAGCAGCAAGAAGGGGATTGGGGATGAGAGCCAGGAGATGGAAGGAGATTCACGCCCAACGACGGCCGGTTCAGGTGTCTGTTCTTTGATCCCCTTTCGCTGACGTGATGTGCTTCTCTATATATCAGGTCTTGCCTCCTCGGGTTGGGCCTTGTATCCCGCTTGGGCCTCGTGGCCCGGCCTTGAGCCTCTTTGGTTGGGGTTGATGGAGTAGTTCCCATGACACTCCTCCGGTGTCATCCGCTCTCCAAGCCAAAGCGTACAAGCTTCTATTGGCTACAATGTTAGCAGATACTCTCCACATCCCGGAACCATGGTACTACACGGATTGCTCCGTACTCGCATGGGCAGCACTGGCGAGTTCCATCTTTCAAGTCACAAGTCACAAGTCACTGGAACATAAGGCCCATTCTTGCTTCTATATAGGTGTCACCATCTTTTATCCACACCAGAGTAGCACACATCAACATGTGTTTTAATGTCAAAGCACATCATCAAGCTAAGTTAGCGATCAACATTAAAAATAGGCGTCTAGCTTTTCGTTGTCTCTCTTCAAATGCAGGACCTTGTATTGCGAGAGATGTCCTCCCCATGTCAAGTGTGAGACCTTTCACACTACTCTCTGTAAAATGTTGCTAATGGAATAAAGTTTTTTGCTCTTCAAAAAAAACACAGCTTACACTCTCTTTATAAGGGCCTTTTCCCCTCTATGCTCTGACAACGTGAGATTTCAAGTACCCAGTCGATGATGTCTTTGTCAATCGCTAAGGCCCATTGGGTACCCAAGGAGCTACTAAATGGTATTCAAGCACACATTTGTTGGTTTTGAGATAGCTAACCAGACATACCACCCGATTCATTCAAGTAAAGATTAATGTGATACCTAAGGAAAATATTTCACAAGTGCATATGTCATGTCAACTTAAAAGTTATGTGCCACTCCAAATCACATAGCGTTTTAAATGTCAATATGAATATTTATCCTAATTTTTGATACAAATAAGACTTGGAGGCTTAGCCTGTCTATCTAAGATATGGGTTAACTGTTACCATGGATAGAAAAATCCATCACGACATCATAGCCTATTGTTGCCATCACGGCGATAGCAAGAATACATGCATCATGTTCATCATTGAGACAACAGAAGGATCAATTGATCATCGATGATGGTAACAATGAAATAAAGTTGGCTTGGATTAATTTGATAACCCGAGGTTAAGGTTGTGATAGGGAGGCCGCAGCGGGAGTCTTGAAGGGTCAGTTTGCAGATGCAGAAACCACACCACTAGAAGCTCTCTTCACCATCAAGTCGACCAGGGGCCGGCAAGAAAGACCCTCTCTTCCTGACTTGTGGCTGGGACGTGGAGGCAGGCGAGCAACACCCTGGCTCGTTGTACACAGCGTCCTCCGACGCCGCACACCGCTCCAGGAATACCACCACCATCGTGTTCGTCCATGATAGAAATAAACAAGCATCTTACATAGATTAAATTTACTGGCTGAAAAATAAATCAAGAAAGCTATCATTAACCAACTGTTGGGAGTTTTGTCTAAGAATGGAACACCTTGAATGCAAGAAAGGTTGATCCAGTAACTTGAAAATCGTGAAAAGCTATGAGAATCTGATAAAAGATGTCTGGTCAATTTGGCAGTGAAACGATGCATATGGGATTGTTTGATAAGGTCAAAATATAAGGTCTTTTGTACCTTTTTCTGCAGGTTCAGTGTCAGCTCTGATCTATGAAGTATCAATACCTGGACACTAAATATGAACTTCTAAATTTGTGCAACTAACAATATAAGCATGTGTGTGAGCTGCCTAAAAGAAACATACATACATGCTGCTAATTTAACTAAGGAACACATTTTACGTTGAATGCAACAGAACTTCACTTGAGTAAAAATCTTGGCATCCATCCCTACATGTATATTTGCAGGTGCATTGATGATCCAAACGTTTAAAAATCTAATCGCCATTTATTTCCAAAAAGTACTTTCTGGATAGTACACACAGAGTAGTTCAGAGTTCATACTTCATAACATTCAATTTCACTAATGTAATGTAATCGAGAATTGACAAGATTATCAAGCGACTGACGAATCAAGATCTTGTAATGTTACCTCATTGAATCGTATGATATTACTATTAGGTTGCTGATGACTTGCTGGAGCTGACACTCCCTCTGCACATTCTCATCAATCTGCACGCACACAAACAAATCCCAAAAGTTATCCATCCAGGCTCCAGCAGCAAAAAACCCAGCGACATGATGTATTCCACGAGCTCTCCACTGTCTCACCGTTGCCTGGCTGGGAGGACTCGAAGGCAGAAGACAACGGGGGTAGATCGCGGGAGCCGGGAGGGAGATGTGTGTGCGTATGTTTCAGGGGATTGGTTTTGCGATTGGTTGAGCGACCGTTGGGGATTGCAGAGGGGAGACGTGTGTGCGTGGGTGGAGGCTCTTTTTCTGTTTCTTTCCCTATAAACCGGAGATGGAATGGGGATGTACAGTAAATAAAATCTGCAGGAGGGGAACGAGGGAGTTGAAGTAACCATTACGATGACAGCAGACTCCCGTTTAATAGTAGAGATAACTGAAGAAAAAGGCATGTTTATGTTATGACCGGCTTGGTCTATACTAGAAAGAGGCCCAGCAGGCATTAGTATTAGGGGCTTGGCCCACAAGTTATCTTAGGCAAGTTATTTTAGGCTAAAGTTATAAATACTAGTTGTAAGACACCGTTGAGATGAAGCAATAAAGATATTATAATCTTCTGTTGCCCGGCTCCCTGAGGAGCCAGAACCCTAGCCGCCGCCGCCTCTAACCCTAGCTGCGACGGCGCCTGTCCGCCGGTGCGCCCGCTCCAGCCCTCGTCCCCCTCCTCCTTGCCCATACAATCTGCGTCGGAGGCCTGGTAGGAACCCTAGTCCTACCAATTTGGTATTCAGAGACACCAGCTCGATCATGTCGCTTCCTCCATCACCGCCGCCGCTGCCAAACACCACCGCCTCACCTATGCTGCCGCCAGCCCCGTCCGCGTCCATGCCGGCGCTCACATCCGGGACGGCCACCCCGACAGCGCCGCCCGCCACCGCGGCAGAGCCGCCCCCCATCCTCTCGCCCGAGGAGGTCTCGGGCACCCTTCGAGAGCTCGTCCAGGCGGTCAAAGGCATCAGCCTCTACCTCGCCGGGAACCAGCCCCCGCCGCCGAGCGCCGCCACCACCGCCTACGGGTCGCCGCCGCTTCCGTGGGCCGCCCCGGCCTTCCCATCACCCTACGGAGGGCCGCCCCGGCCGCCGCTGCTGCTGCAGCACTACCCGACCACGGGGAGCCCTTGGCCCGCGTGGCCGGCCGCCACCGCACCGCTGGGGGACCCCTTCCGGCAGCTTCTCCAGGCGCCCCCACCGGCTACTTCGACGCTGGTTGCGGCGCCGCAGCTCCTCCAGGCGCCGCCATCATCGACTACATCACCACCCGCGCCCAGGCCCACGGGTAGGCCCCTGCACCAGGTGTAGTTTCCGCCATCGCCATCGCCAATTCCCGCGTGGGCGGCCGGCTCGTCGCCGGCCCCGGCGTATACCACGGCGCCGGAGAACCCGACACCCTCCCTCCGGTTTGACCGTCCCTCCGGCTCGGCGGCCTACGCCCCAGAGATCCCCGACCTGGCACACTCGCTGCCGCCGACTGCAGCCATCCCCGGGCAAGGCGGTCCGACACCCCCTTGCTTCGCCAAACTGGACTTTGCCACCTACGAGGGCACGGAGGACCCTCTCAACTGGCTCAACCAGTGCGAGCAGTTCTTTCGTGGGCAGCGGACGCTCGCTTTGGGTCGTACCTGGCTCGCATCCTATCATCTCCGCGGCGCGGCGCAGACCTAGTACTACGCCCTCGAGCAGGACGAGGGCGGCATGCCACCCTGGGAGCGCTTCCGGGAGCTCTGTCTTCTCCGGTTCGGGCCTCCTATCCGCGGGAGCCGCCTGGCGGCCCTCGGTCGTTTACAGTTCACCTCCACTGTTTAGGACTACGCCGACCGCTTCCAGGCCCTGGCGTGCCACGCGCCGAGCGTCTCCGGGATTCAGCGTGCCGAGTTATTTGTGGACGGTCTGCCGGACTATATTCGCGTGGACGTTGAGCTCCGGGATCCCCCCGACCTCCAGACGGCCATGTACTACGCCCGAGCTTTCGAGCAGCGGGCCCAGGCACTGCAGCAACTGTTGGGTTTCGTAGTAATTTCAAAAAATTTCCTACTCACACGCAAGATCATGGTGATGCATAGCAACGAGAGAGGAAGAGTGTGATCTACGTACCCTTGTAGATCGACAACGGAAGCGTTTAACTTGGTTGATGTAGTCGTACGTCTCCACCGCCCGACCGATCAAGCACCGAAACTACGGCACCTCCGAGTTCTGGCACACGTTCAGCTCGATGACGATCCCCGGACTCCGATCCAGCAAAATGTCGGGGAAGAGTTCCGTCATCACGACGGCGTGGTGACGATCTTGATGTACTACTGTCGCAGGGCTTCGCCTAAGCACCGCTACAATATTATCGAGGACTATGGTGGAAGGGGGCACCGCACACGGCTAAGAATAAGATCATGTGGATCAACTTGTGTCTCTAGGGGGTGCCCCTGCCTCCATATATAAAGGTTCAAGGGAGGGGGCCGGCCGGCCAGGAGAGGCGCGCCAGGAGGAGTCCTACTCCTTCTGGGAGTAGGACTCCCCCCTTTCCTAATTGGAATAGGATTCGCGGAGGGGGGAAAAGAGGAGAGAGAGGAGGAAGGGGGGCCGGCCCCCTCTCCTTGTCCTATTCGTACCAAGGGGGGGAGGGGCGCGCGGCACATATATGGCCACCTCTCCTCTCTTCCACCAAGGCCCACTAAGGCCCATATACCTCCCGGGGGGGTTCCGGTAACCTCCCGATACTCCGGTAAAATCTCGATTTCACCCGGAACACTTCCGATATCCAAACATAGGCTTCCAATATATCAATCTTTATGTCTCGGCCATTTCGAGACTCCTCGTCATGTCCGTGATCACATCCGGGACTCCGAACAACCTTCGGTACATCAAAATGCATAAACTCATAATATAACTGTCATCGTAACCTTAAGCGTGCGGACCCTACGGGTTCGAGAACAATGTAGACATGACCGAGACACGTCTCCGGTCAATAACCAACAGCGGAACCTGGATGCTCATATTGTCTCCTACATATTCTATGAAGATCTTTATCGGTCATACCGCATAACAACATACGTTGTTCCCTTTGTCATCGGTATGTTACTTGCCCGAGATTCAATCGTTGGTATCCTATACCTAGTTCAATCTCGTTACCGGCAAGTCTCTTTACTCGTTCCGTAATACATCATCTCACAACTAACTCATTAGTTGCAATGCTTGCAAGGCTTATGTGATGTGCATTACCGAGAGGGCCCAGAGATACCTCTCCGACAATCGGAGTGACAAATCCTAATCTCGAAATACGCCAACCCAACATGTACCTTTGGAGACACCTGTAGAGCACCTTTATAATCACCCAGTTACGTTGTGACGTTTGGTAGCACACGAAGTGTTCCTCCGGCAAACGGGAGTTGCATAATCTCATAGTCATAGGAACATGTATAAGTCATGAAGAAAGCAATAGCAACATACTAAACGATCGGGTGCTAAGCTAATGGAATGGGTCATGTCAATCAGATCATTCAACTAATGATGTGATCCCGTTAATCAAATGACAACTCTTTGTCCATGGTTAGGAAACATAACCATCTTTGATTAACGAGCTAGTCAAGTAGAGGCATACTAGTGACACTCTGTTTGTCTATGTATTCACACATGTATTATGTTTCCGGTTAATACAATTCTAGCATGAATAATAAACTTTTATCATGATATAAGGAAATAAATAATAACTTTATTATTGCCTCTAGGGCATATTTCCTTCAGTCTCCCACTTGCACTAGAGTCAATAGTCTAGATCACATCACCATGTGATTAACATCGATAGTTCACATCATCATGTGATTAACACCCATAGTTCACATCGCCATGTGACCAACACCCAAAAGGGTTTACTAGATTCAGTAATCTAGTTCACATCGCTATGTGATTAACACCCAAAGAGTACTAAGGTGTGATCATGTTTTGCTTGTGAGAGAATTTTAGTCAACGGGTCTGCCATATTCAGATCCGTATGTATTTTGCAAATATCTATGTCAACAATGCTCTGCACGGAGCTACTCTAGCTAATTGCTCCCACTTTCAATATGTATCCAGATTGAGACTTAAAGTTATCTAGATCAGTGTCAAAACTTGCATCGATGTAACTCTTTACGATGAACCTTTTGTCACCTCCATAATCGAGAAACATATCCTTATTCCACTAAGGATAATTTTGACCGTTGTCCAGTGATGTACTCCTAGATCACTATTGTACTACCTTGCCAAAATCAGTGTAGGGTATACAATAGATCTGGTACATAGCATGGCATACTTTATAGAACCTATGGCTGAGGCATAGGGAATGACTTTCATTCTCTTTCTATCTTCTATCATGGTCGGGTTTTGAGTCTTACTCAATTTCACACCTTGTAACACAGACAAGAACTCTTTCTTTGACTGTTCTATTTTGAACTACTTCAAAATCTTGTCAAGGTATGTACTCATTGAAAAAAAAACTTATCAAGCGTCTTGATCTATCTCTATAGATCTTGATGTTCAATATGTCAGCAGCTTCACCGAGGTCTTTCTTTGGAAAATTCCTTTCAAACACTCCTTTATGCTTTGCAGAATAATTCTACATTATTTCTGATCAACAATATGTCATTCACATATACTTATCAGAAATGTTGTAGTGCTCCCACTCACTTTCTTGTAAATACAAGCTTCATCGCAAGTCTGTATAAAACTATATGCTTTGATCAACTTATCAAAGCATATATTCCAACTCCGAGATGCTTGCACCAGTCCATAGATGGATCGCTGGAGCTTGCATATTTTGTTAGCACCTTTAGGATTGAAAAAACCTTCTGGTTGTATCATATACAACTCTTCTTTAATAAATCTATTAAGGAATGCAGTTTTGTTTATCCATTTGCCAGATTTCATAAAATGCGGCAATTGCTAACATGATTCGGACAGACTTAAGCATAGATACGAGTGAGAAACTCTCATCGTAGTCAACACCTTGAACTTGTCGAAAACCTTTTGCGACAATTCTAGCTTTGTAGATAGTAACACTACTATCAGCGTCTGTCTTCCTCTTGAAGATCCATTTATTCTCAATTGCTTGCTGATCATCGGGCAAGTCAACCAAAGTCCATACTCTGTTCTCATACATGGATCCCATCTCATATTTCATGGCCTCAAGCCATTTTGCGGAATCTGGGCTCACCATCGCTTCTTCATAGTTCGTAGGTTCATCATGGTCAAGTAGCATGACCTCCAGAACAGGATTACCGTACCACTCTGGTGCGGATCTCACTCTGGTTTACCTACGAGATTCGGTAGTAACTTGATCTGAAGTTACATGATCATCATCATTAGCTTCCTCACTAATTGGTGTAGTAGTCACAGGAACAGATTTCTATGATGAACTACTTTCCAATAAGGGAGAAGGTACAATTACCTTATCAAGTTCTACTTTCCTCCCACTCACTTCTATCGAGAGAGCCTCCTTCTCTAGAAAGGATCCATTCTTAGCAACGAATGTCTTGCCTCTGGATCTGTGATAGAAGGTGTACCCAACAGGAAATTTTTGGGTATCCTATGAAGACACACTTTTCCGATTTGGGTTTGAGCTTATCAGGATGAAACTTTTTCACATAAGCATTGCAACCCCAAACTTTGAGAAACGGCAACTTTGGTTTCTTGCCAAACCACAGTTCATACGGTGTCGTCTCCACAGATTTAGATGGTGCCCTTTTAACGTGAATGCAGCTGTCTCTAATGCATAACCCCAAAACGATAGTGGTAGATCGGTAAGAGACATCATAGATTGCACTATATCCAATAAAGTACGGTTATGACGTTCGGACACACCATTATGCTGTGGTGTTCCATGTGGCATGAGTTTGTGAAACTATTCCACATTCTTTCAACTGAAGACCAAACTCGTAACTCAAATATTTGTCTCCACGATCAGATTGTCGAAACTTTATTTTCTTGTCACGATGATTTTCCACTTCACTCTAAAATTCCTTGAACTTTTCAAATGTCTCAGACTTATGTTTCATCAAGTAGATATACCCATATCTGCTCAAATCATCTGTGAAGTTTAGAAAATAACGATACTTGCCGTGAGCCTTAACACTCATCGGACCGCATACATCAGTATGTATTATTTCCAATAAGTCAGTTGCTCGCTCCGGAGAACGGAGTCTTAGTCATCTTGCCCATGAGGCATGGTTCGCAAGCATCAAGTGATTCATAATCAAGTGATTCCGAAATCCCATCAGCATGGAGTTTCTTCATGCGCTTTACACCAATATGACCTAAATGGCAGTGCTACAAATAAGTTGCACTATCATTATTAACTTTGCATCTTTTGGTTTCAATATTATGATTATGTGTATCACTATGATCGAGATCCAACGAACTATTTTCATTGGGTGTGTAACCATATAAGGTTTTATTCATGTAAACAGAACAACAATTTATTCTCTTACTTAAATGAATAACCGTATTACAATAAACATGATCAAATCACATTCATGCTTAACGCAAACACCAAATAACACTTATTCAGGCTCAACACTAATCCCGAAAGTATAGGAAGTGTGCTATGATGATCATATCAATCTTGGAACCACTTCCAACACACATCGTCACTTCACCCTTAACTAGTCTCTGTTTATTCTGCAACTCCCGTTTCGAATTACTAATCTTAGCAACTGAACTAGTATCAAATACTGAGGGGTTGCTATAAACACTAGTAAAGTACACATCAATAACATGTATATCAAATATACTTATGTTCACTTTGCCATCCTTCTTATCTGCCAATCACTTGGGGTAATTCCGCTTCCAGTGACCAGTCCCTTTGCAGTAGAAACACTTAGTCTCATGCTTAGGACCAAACTTGGGCTTCTTCACTTGAGCAGCAACTTGCTTGCTGTTCTTCTTGAAGTTCCCCTTCTTCCTTCTGCCCTTTTCTTTAAACTAGTGGTCTTGTCTACCATCAACATTTGATGTTTTTCTCGATTTCTACCTTCGTCAATTTCCGCATTACGAAGAGCTTGGGAATCGTTTCCATTATCCCTTGCATATCATAGTTCATCATGAAGTTCTACTAACTTGGTGATGGTGACTAGAGAATTCTGTCAATCACTATCTTATCTGGAAGATTAACTCCCACTTGATTCAAGCAATTGTAGTACTCAGACAATCTGGGCACATGCTCACTAGTTGAGCGATTCTCCTCCATCTTTTAGCTATAGAACTTGTTGGAGACTTCATATCTCTCAACTCGGGTATTTGCTTGAAATATTAACTTCAACTCCTGGAACATCTCATATGCTCCATGACGTTCAAAACGTCTTTGAAGTCCCGATTCTAAGCCATTAAGCATGGTGCACTAAACTATCAAGTAGTCATCATATTGAGCTAGCCAAACGTTCATAACGTCTGCATCTGCTCCTGCAATAGGTCCGTCACCTAGCGGTGCATCAAGGACATAATTCTTCCGTGCAGCAATGAGGATAAACCTCAGAACACGGATCCAATCCGCATCATTGCTACTAACATCTTTCAACACAATTTTCTCTAGGAACATATCAAAATAAACACAGGGAAGCAACAACGCGAGCTATTGATCTGCAAAATACTACCAGGACTAAGTTCATGATAAATTTAAGTTCAATTAATCATATTACTTAAAGAACTCCCACTTAGATAGACATCCCTCTAATCCTCTAAGTGATTACGTGATCCAAGTCAACTAAACCATGTACGATCATCACGTGAGATGGAGTAGTTTCATTGGTGAACATCACTATGTTGATCATATCTACTATATGATTCACGCTCGACCTTTCGATCTCCATGTTTCGTGGCCATATCTGTATATGCTTGGCTCGTCAAGTATAACCTGAGTATTCTGCGTGTGCAACTGTTTTGCACTCATTGTATTCGAACATAGAGCCTATCACACCCGATCATCACGTGGTGTCTCAGCACGAAGAACTTTCGCAACGGTGCATACTCAAGGAGAACACTTCTTGATAATTAGTGAGAGATCATCTTATAATGCTACCGTCAATCAAAGCAAGATAAGATGCATAAAAGATAAACATCACATGCAATCAATATAAGTGATATGATATGGCCATCATCATCTTGTGCTTGTGATCTCCATCCTCGAAGCACCGTCGTGATCACCATCGTCACCGGCGCGACACCTTGATCTCCATCGAAGCATCGTTGTCGTCTCGCCAATCTCATGCTTCCACGACTATCGCTACCGCTTAGTGATAAAGTAAAGCATTACAGCGCGATTGCATTGCATACAATAAAGCGACAACCATATGGCTCCTGCCAGTTGCCGATAACTCGGTTACAAAACATGATCATCTCATACAATAAAATTTAGCATCATGTCTTGACCACATCACATCACAACATGCCCTGCAAAAACAAGTTAGACGTCCTCTACTTTGTTGTTGCAAGTTTTACGTGGCTGCTACGGGCTTAAGCAAGAACCAATCTTACCTACGCATCAAAACCACAACGATAGTTTGTCAAGTTGGTGCTGTTTTAACCTTTGCAAGGACCAGGCGTAGCCACACTCGGTTCAACTAAAGTTGGAGAAACTGTCACCCGCAAGCCACCTATGTGCAAAGCATGTCGGGAGAACCGGTCTCGCGTAAGCGTACGCGTAATGTCGGTCCGGGCCGCTTCGTCCAACAATACCGCCGAACCAAAGTATGACATGCTGGTAAGCAGTATGACTTATATCGCCCACAACTCACTTGTGTTCTACTCGTGCATATAACATCAACATATAAAACCTAGGCTCGGATGCCACTGTTGGGTTTCGTAGTAATTTCAAAAAAA
Source organism: Triticum aestivum (assembly GCF_018294505.1). Lineage (NCBI taxonomy): Eukaryota > Viridiplantae > Streptophyta > Magnoliopsida > Poales > Poaceae > Triticum > Triticum aestivum. The sequence continues at coordinate 200,864,197 of NC_057797.1, forward strand.
TTCCTACGCACACGCAAGATCATGGTGATGCATAGCAACGAGAGGGGGAGAGTGTGATCTACGTACCCTTGTAGATTGACAACGAAAGCGTTTAACTTGGTTGATGTAGTTGTACGTCTCCACGGCCCAACCGATCAAGCACCAAAACTACGGCACCTCCGAGTTCTAGCACACGTTCAACTCGATGACGATCCCCGGACTCCGATCCAGCAAGGTGTCGGGGAAGAGTTCCGTCAGCATGACGGCGTGGTGATGATCTTGATGTACTACTGTCGTAGGGCTTCGCCTAAGCACCGCTACAATATTATCGAGGACTATGGTGGAAGGGGGCATCGCACACGGCTAAGAATAAGATCACGTTGATCAAGTTGTGTCTCTAGGGGGTGCCCCTGCCTCCGTATATAAAGGTTCAAGGGAGGGGGGGCCGGCCAGCCAGGAGAGGCGCTCCAGGAGGAGTCCTACTCCTTCTGGGAGTAGGACTCCCCCCTTTCCTAATTGGAATAGGATTCGCGGAGGGGGGAAAAGAGGAGAGAGAGGAGGAAGGGGGGCGGCCCCCTCTCCTTGTCCTATTCGGACCAAGGGGGGGAGGGGCGCGCGGCCCATCTATGGCCACCTCTCCTCTCTTCCACCAAGGCCCACTAAGGCCCATATACCTCCCAGGGGGGTTCCGGTAACCTGCCGGTACTCCGGTAAAATCCCAATTTCACCCGGAACACTTCCGATATCCAAACATAGGCTTCCAATATATCAATCTTTATGTCTCAACCATTTCGAGACTCCTCGTCATGTCTGTGATCACATTCGGGACTCCGAACAACCTTCGGTACATCAAAATGCATAAACTCATAATATAACTGTCATCGTAACCTTAAGCGTGCGGACCCTACGGGTTCGAGAACAATGTAGACATGACCGAGACATGTCTCCGGTCAATAACCAATAGCGGAACCTGGATGCTCATATTGGCTCCTACATATTCTACGAAGATCTTTATCGATCAGACCGCATAACAACATACGTTGTTCCCTTTGTCATCGGTATGTTACTTGCCCGAGATTCGATCGTCGGTATCCTATACCTAGTTCAATCTCGTTACCGGCAAGTCTCTTTACTCGTTCCGTAATACATCATCTCACAACTAACTCAGTAGTTGCAATGCTTGCAAGGCTTATGTGATGTGCATTACCGAGAGGGCCCAGAGATGCCTCTCCGACAATCGGAGTGACAAATCTTAATCTCGTAATACGCCAACCCAACATGTACTTTGGAGACACCTGTAGAGCACCTTTATAATCACCCAGTTACGTTGTGACGTTTGGTAGCACACAAAGTTTTCCTCCGGCAAACGGGAGTTGCATAATCTCATAGTCATAGGAACATGTATAAGTCATGAAGAAAGCAATAGCAACATACTAAACGATCGGGTGCTAAGCTAATGGAATGGGTCATGTCAATCAGATCATTCAACTAATGATGTGATCCCGTTAATCAAATGACAACTCTTTGTCCATGGTTAGGAAACACAACCATCTTTGATTAACGAGCTAGTCAAGTAGAGGCATACTAGTGACACTCTGTTTGTCTATGTATTCACACATGTATTATGTTTCCGGTTAATACAATTCTAGCATGAATAATAAACTTTTATCATGATATAAGGAAATAAATAATAACTTTATTATTGCCTCTAGGGCATATTTCCTTCAGCAACAGCCCGGACGGGGCGGCTGCCCGCCTAGTCGACCAGCACCGACTCCTCCAGCACCGGGCCGGCCTCCTCTAGCCGCGACGACCACGCCCCCGGCCACCACACGGACTTTTCGCCGGTTGTCACCGGCCGAGCAGCAGGAGTGTCGCCGTCAGGGACTCTGCTTCAACTGCGATGAGCCCTACACGCCGACCCATGTCTGCCCCCTGCCTCTTTTACTTGGAGACGGTCGACTACACCGAGGCGGACGACTCGGCCGACGTGACACCACCACCCGAGGCGGCCGCGGACACGCCCGCGGATCCCACGGCGACGGCGTGCGTCGTCTCCCTCCACGCCCTCGCTAACATCCGTGGCGAGCGGACCATGCTGCTGCCGGTGACGATCCATGGCGAGCGGCTGGTGGCCCTCCTGGATACTGGCTCCACCCATAACTTCTTGCCCGAGGCGACCATGCGTCGACTAGCCCTTCCGACGACGGGCGGGGAGCGCCTGCGGATCACGATGGCGAACGGTGACCGCCTCCGGTGTCATGGGCTCGCCCGTGACGTTCCCATCTCCATTGGTGGCGAACACTTCTCCATTACATGTGCAGGGATCGACCTCGGCTGCTTCGACTTCATCCTCGGGGTGGATTTTCTACGGACCCTCGATCCCATCCTATGGGACTTCGACGCGCTCACGATGATGTTCTGGCGGCTGGGCCGCCGCGTCCAGTGGGACGGCCTTGGGGGCGCTGCGCCGGCCGTTCCCCATCTCCAGCTGGTCACCGCGTCCTCGGAGGCCGAGCAACCCCTGCTAGATTCCCTTCTGCAGTAGCACAGCGACCTCTTCAACGAGCCACGGGGTCTTCCGCCCGCCCGGGTGTACGACCATCATATCCACCTCATGCCGGGTACCCCTCCTGTGGTGGTTCGGCCCTACCGCTACCCTCAGCTACAGAAGGATGAGTTGGAGCGCTAGTGTGCCCTGATGCTCGCCACAGGCATCATCCGGTGCTGCTCGTCCGCAAGTCGGACGGTACTTGGCGTTTATGCATCGACTACCACGCCCTGAACGCGCTCACGCTCAAGGGCAAGTTCCCTATACCGGTGGTCGACGAGCTCTTGGATGAGCTCCATGGGGCGCGCTTCTTCACCAAGCTCGATCTCCGGTCAGGCTATCATCAGGTGCGTATGCATCTAGACGACATCGCCAAGACGGCGTTTCGCACCCACCATGGCCACTTCGAGTTCTTGGTGATGCCCTTCGGCCTTGCCAATGCCCTAGCGACTTTCCAGGCCCTGATGAACGACGTCCTCCAGCCCTACTTACGGCGGTTTGTGCTTGTTTTCTTTGATGACATTCTTATCTACAGCGCCACCTGGGCTGAGCACCTCCAGCACGTCGCCATCGTCTTCAACGAGCTTCGGGCGCACCACCTTCACCTTAAGCGCTCGAAGTGCTCGTTCGGGATACCTACCGTCGCCTACCTCGGCCATGTCATCTCTGCCGATGGGGTGGCTATGGACGCCGACAAGGTGGCGGCCGTCTCCGCATGGCCGACACCTCGCTCGCCGCGGGCTCTCTGTGGGTTCCTCGGCCTCGCCGGCTACTACCGGAAATTTATCCGGGAGTTCGGGCTCATCGCAGCGCCCCTCACGCGGTTGCTTCGCCGCGACGCTTTCACTTGGGGAAGACGAGGCGACGATGGCGTTCGAGGCCCTCAAGGGGGCCCTCACGACGGGCCCCGTCCTCCAGATGCCTGACTTCGACCGCCCGTTCGTGGTGGACTGTGACGCCTTGGGCGCTGGTTTCGGCGCCGTGCTTCATCAGGGCGATGGACCCCTCGCCTTCTTCAGCCGGCCTTTCGCTCCTCGCCATCTCAAGCTAGCCGCATATGAGCGGGAGCTCATTGGCCTTGTGCAGGCCGTTCGTCATTGGCGGCCGTACTTGTGGGGACGGTCCTTCCACATTCGCACAGACCACTACAGCCTGAAGTTCTTTCTGGACCAACAGCTGTCGACCGTGCCACAACACCAGTGGATCAGCAAGCTCTTCGGCTTCGACTTCTCCGTCGAGTATCAGCCGGGCCACCTTAACACAGTGGCCGACGTGATGTCCCGTTGCGACTCTGACATCGCCTCCGTCGACGAGTCCGCCGGGGCGGTCCTGTGCATCCGCTCCGGGCCGACGTTCGGTCTCTTCGCCGACATCCGCCGCGCAACTGCGACGGCCAACGACGTCGTCCTTCTTCGGCAGCAGCTCACGGCCAGTGACCTGGAGGAGCCGTGGCGCTTCTCTGACGGACTGCTTCTCCATGGGCGCCGGATCTTTGTTCCGGCGCATGATGATCTCCATCACCAGGTGTTACAGCTCGCCTACTCGGCAGGTCATGAGGGTGTGCAGAAAATCCTCCATCGTCTTCGCGCCGACTTCTACATCCCTGGCGATCGCGCCCTGGTCCGCGACTGGGTTCGGTCTTGTCAGACATGCTAGCGCAACAAGACAGAGACCCTGCGGCCGGCTGGGTTACTTCAGCCCTTGGAGGTGCCGTCTCAGGTCTGGGCGGATATCTCCATGGACTTCATCGAGGGCCTTCCCAAGGTGGGCGGCAAGTCGGTCATCCTCACGGTGGTCGACCGCTTCTCCAAGTACGCCCACTTCATCGCGCTCGGCCATCCGTACACGGCGCCGTCCATGGCCCGGGCCTTCTTCGACGGCATTGTCCGTCTACACGGGTTCCCTGCTTCGATCGTCAGTGATCGGGACCCAGTGTTCGCGGGCCATGTCTGGCGTGACCTCTTCAGGATGGTGGGTGTCCAGCTCCGCCTGAGTACGACGTTCCATCCTCAGATAGACGGTCAGTCCGAGGTGGTTAACAAGGTCATTGCCATGTATTTGCGTTGTGTGATAGGTGATCGTCCTCGCGCTTGGGTGGACTGGCTCTCTTGGGCAGAGTACTGCTACAACACCTCCTATCACTCCGCCCTGCGCGCTATGCCGTTTGAGGTGGTCTATGGTCAACCACCCCCGCCTATACTACCGGTGGACCCGGAGACGGCTCGGACAGCGGTTGCGGGTGACCTTATCCGCACCCGTGACGAGATGCTTGCTGAGGTCCGTCAGCGTCTCCTTCAGGCCCAGCAGCTGGCCAAGCATTACTACGACGATCATCACCACGAGGCGGAGTTCGCGGTGGGTGACTGGGTGTGGCTGCGTCTTCTCCGCTGCTCTACGCAGTCGCTTGACCCGTGCGCCAAGCACAAGCTGGGGCCTCGCTACGCCGGGCCCTTCCCTATCTTGGAGCGCATTGGGAAGGTGGCCTATCATCTTCAGCTTCCATCCCGCGCTCGCATCCACAACGTCTTCCATGTGGGGCTGCTCAAGCCTTTTCGTGGCGAGCCACCGGCGGCTCCGCCGGCGCTTCCGCCAACCGCCGATGGTCGCATTCTTCCAGAGCCGGCAAAGGTGTTGCAGGCACAGCTCCGTTGTGGCGTCTGGTTCGTCCTTGTTCAGTGGGCAGGCCTTCCGGAGGAGGAGGCTACTTGGGAGCCACTACAAGAAATATGTCAACTTGTGACCACCACTATTGGTCACTGAATGGTCACAAATTTCCATTTGTGACCTTTTTGTGACCAAAAACATAAGGTCAAAAGCTGGCCGTCATAAACTGACTATAGCGACCTTTCTTCTAGAATGGTCGAAGACATTTATGACCAAAATACATCTACTGTGGCGTTTTGGTCACTAGCAACCTCCCCAGGCCACGTAGGCATCCGGCGTGGCAATCTGACGTGGCACAAGATTCAGCTCGGTCCAATTCGATTTTCTACATGGGCCTAGCCCAACAATTCGGCCTTTTTAATGTATTTTTTTCCTGTGCTTTTATTAGCTACATGGGTCTGACCCAGTAATTCGGCCCATGTATTTTTTTAGGCAAGCCCTTTTAATATATGTATTTTATGTTAATTTTGGTTAGCTACATGGGCCTGGCTTACAATTTGGCCTTTTTATTTTCTAGCGCACAACATTTTGCAGTCAAATATTTATTTTTTATTTCCAGCTTTTTTTCCAACTCCAGTTTACAGATGGGTCCCAAATGTCAGATTTTTCACAACTTATTAATAAGCAATACACACACACACACACACACACACACATATATATATATATATCAAACAAACAGAAGAGAGAAAGCGTATGAAAATCTTCAAATAACAGCTAAAATAAGTTTATTAAAATATGCTATACAGAATAGAACATGTGAAACTACATACACTCATTCACATCACACAACCAGTTTCCATACACTCATTCACATCACATCAACCAGTTTAACCATCGAATCTTGTATACCCAGGAACTTCCGCTTATGTGTAGACCTACAGGAAGGGCATCTCTCCAGCATCATCTCTCTCCAGCATTCACTGCTTCGCACTTGGCTTCACGGCTTCACACTCAGAAAAATTAGGACTGGAGCTCCTGTAAAAGAGTGAACATAAAGGAAAAAAATTATGCTTGGAGCTCCTGAAAAAGAGTGAACGCATAAAGGAAAACAAGTAAGAAAACTATACAGGAAAACAAGTAGAGTGTATTGAGCATATATATGTTGTCCCTGGAAGGCGATGAAACAAGATTATCATAAGTCACGGTTTAAACATCAAACCAGATTTACAAGTGAGCATGGCTAGAGTTCACAGAAACGATCCAAATCCAAAACTTAGGGGTGGCTGGGAGAACAGAGAGGGGACGCACCGCTCTAGCAGAGGGCTGCGCCGAGGACTGAGTCGTTGTCAATGCTTCTGGTGCGCTCCAGTCGCCTACATGTCAGGAGTTTTGTGACTCGTGAAGATACATCTATGCACCAAAGCAGCAGTTCATTTACCAAAAGAAAATAACAATTCAAGCATCATGGTACCAACACCAATTTATCGACAGCTCAACACCAAAAAGTAAGTTAAATTAAAAATGCCATACTCTGACCATTTCATCCTCAATACACATAATGTGTTGTGCACTCTACACATAACAAGCAGGCTACTAGAAATTACTACAAGGAGAACACACCTCATATACAGAATTCACACTTGACAATTACAATAGGCACTGCACATATATGGAGAGGTGTTTAAAAATAAAACTCAGGATTTAGGCATGCACTGGGCATGTATGGATACTAATTGCTCAACTACACGAGGGTAGCCAGTTCGCTGTCACACACAGAAAAGCATGATTCATATCAACACCATAACAGAGATTGCTAAACCTCAACAGTGGCGTACTTATATACAAACAGAGATGATTGCGACACCGTACTACTACTACTTGAAAGATTGGCAGTGAGGCTTACCCATTGGCGAAATAGTTAGATGAGGACACCTCATTGTACTTCATGAGCATGCCTGGGGGCCAAACAGGAATATCAAAGCAATTGCATCCAGATTCTATCTTCTGCAAATCACAATAAACTCCGGTCACATTGTGTAGTATCAAATATAAGCAACAATGCAGCAGCTGAAACCACTACCTTACTAATTTGTAGAAAACCTCATGATGTAATATAAACATCCAGATACAAACATGTATATAACTGCATATTGATGGATCTTGAAAGAAATAGTCCATATACACCAATAGACATCCATATACAAGCATGCATGTAACAGCAGAATATCTGCATATTGATGAATCATGCAAGAAATAGTCCATCTACACCTAAATTAGTTGTACTTGATAAAAAGGTATGCTAATAAGCTAGTTCTTAGATCCAAAACACACAGGGATATGATCCACACATGCATCGATCCTCATCGGACATACCACAAAAGAAACATTTCGATTCACAAGCTTCTGTCATGTATAAGACATCTAGATAAAAAACATGTAAACAACTGTATATCGATAAAATCGTGAAAGAAACAGTCCATCTACATCTCAACTAATACTAGTATTTGATGAAAAGTAAGCTAATAAGCTAGTGTTGTTCCCTCGGTCCGAACACACAGAGATATGACCTACATGTGCATCAATCCCCATCAAACAGACCACAACAGAAAAACATTGCATTTCACAAACTTCTGTCATGCATAAGACATCCAGATACAAACTTGCATATAAGAGCAGCATATATAGATGAATCATGAAAGAAATAGTCTATCTACTCTCGATGGACACACTGCACAAGTCCATATACTTTAGGCATGTTATATATTGCGACTACACTTGGAATTCTATAACATAAATCCTAGTCATTCTCAAGGCGCAGGACAAAATGCAACACACATGCTAGAGTAAAATCACATAAAGCAAAGCAACAGCCTTAAACAAACATCATCAGCGATAGTGCAGCAGATGCTAACTTTAGATGCTGCTCGGGTACATGAACACTCTGACCTTGCGCCCCTGCACACAACGCAAAGCAACAAACAGCCTCAGCAAAAAAGCACCATCGAGAAAACTAAGGGCGGGCAGGCACTGACCATGGACTCGGCGGGGAGGTTGGACTTGAACTGGGCGCGGACGACGCCGGAGTTGCCGTGCGGGCGGGTGATCTTGCCCCAGAGGCAGCGGTGGTGGGTGCCGTCCCTCTGTGAACGAATATAAGACGTTTTAGAACATCAGTGCTAACCAGGAAACACTAGTAATCAATTAGGAGGCACAAATAAAACATTTTAAGATAAGATATCAAAGTGGTTCATAGTTCTATTCGATGGCGAGAAACATTGAATCTAACTAGTAATCACAACTAATTCCTAAATACAACAGAGTCTATTGTCCAGTGACTACAAGTAGCTTCTGTGCGTCTAGAGGACTTGGCAGAAAAATACAAGAAGCAGCACTCGCGGCCGGGAAATTGCATCGACAACGCAGAGGAACGTGCAGTTCCATCCATCGACTACAAGTACTAGTACCAGTAGTAGTATTAAAATTAGTGACAAGAGCATCTAGGACACGCCATCTAACAGAGACATAAAATGTATCCTTCAGCGTATTGCTTCTGAGTTCTGACATTGCTAGAACTAACAGCCAGGCATGCTAAAGGATATCATCACAGATCAAAGGTGCATTTCTCTGTCAGAAGCGATTAAAAACCCTGGGAACATGACTAGTATGCAAATATGATATGTACAAACATGGAGTAGCAATTCCCACTCATGTACTACATGATTTTTCTAGTTACCAACGGGGACTACATATACTTGTGCCAAAAAGGTACAGCAATTTAACGTGAGAAGGCGACATTGAATTTCAATATGCTAAATATAACACATGGATTGCGGTCCGCCATCAGAAGCAGCTTAGCACCCACTGCCTGGGGAACATTCGACATTCCAAAATAAACAGATGGAATACATAAGCAGCAAACTGCAACCACACTATCATAAACTACATTGGCACTCGGGATCTAAAAGCAGAACCCTGGACACAAACCCCTGTCTGGTTCCCCGGCTCAGACACTAAAATTGTGGGGGTTTGGGGTGGTTAGCACGAATGCGCAGTGCAGTTGGTCCTCCCTGTCGACATTGAACAGCAACCCAGGTTTTCCCCAATTTCAACCACTGCAATTGGGGGAAGGAAGAACTAGTAGCATGAATGCGCCCTGTTGCTGCGCCCAATCAGCAGCAATCCAACCACCCTAAGCAAAGCTACCACCACCAAGTACGAACTACGCGCGGTTTCAAGCTCGCAAACCAAACGAACTCCTAGGAGAGCGCGCCGGAGACCGGCAGCTGTCCCTAGCCCCCGTCGCATCTGCGTGAAGCTCTGGAGCAGTTACTACCACCGAATTGAGAAGCGAAACAAGATACAGCAGCTATGGGGGAGCGTCCTCCTCACCTTCTTCTCGCAGGGGAACGGCTGCTCCCAGTAGATCCACGGCCACGGGCCCTCCCGCCCCTTCCATGGCCTCAGAGATGGAGGAGCGTGGCGGCGGCGGGGGCCTTCCTCTATCCTCCTGAGAGGCAGGGGCAGCGTCGGTGCCCGGGGAATACGAGGAAGAGGGGCGGTGGCGGGAGGCGAGGACGGGTCCTGCGGTGATGGGGTAAGGGAGGTCGCCGGTGGGGGTGGGGGTG
>NC_057797.1:200874323-200913527 GCF_018294505.1 Triticum aestivum
AGAAGGTGAGGATGGGGTTTCACGGCGGCTGTGTGGGGGGAGGGCGTAGGCCGGCAGCAGCGGCGACGATGTGGGTGGGAAGAAGGCGTGGTGGAGGTGGGTGGAGGTGGGTGGCGGCTGCGCAAGGGGAGGGGACGGGAGAGGTAGATTGCTAGGGTTAGCTGTGCGAGAGAGGGGGGGGTTTGCTGTGTGAGAGAGAGAGCGGAGGGGTGGATGGACGGATGGATGGACAGATGTTTTCCATGTCATTGATCCATGCCATAGCTGGTTCCACCAATCAGAATTAAGCTTCTTTGTTTTTTCTCTTATAGTTTGTACCCTCTTATTCAGGCAAACATTTAACCTCTTATAGTTAGTTCAAATAAACCAATATTCTGTACATGTGTGTATTTAGGGATGACAAACAATGTTGATTTGGAAGGTTTTCATTTTCTTTGCTCAAAAGAACCATTTTCCATTTTCTGAGTGACCAAAATGTGTTTTTTTTTGTGAAGGAACTACCATACATTTGTTGCAAAATGGCATAAAATCATTTTTCTAAAATACTACTCCCTTCGTTCGGAATTACTTGTCGCAGAAATGGATGTATCTAGATGTATTTTAGTTCTAGATTCATCCATATCCGAGACAAGTAATTCCGAACGGAGGGAGTAGGTCATATTTAATGCACAATTGATAAAATGGTTGGGTGTCAAAAGCTTTGATCTATCTCTGGTAAAAAAGACAAATTCCCGCCGATTCAGCAGGAATCGGGTCAAATTTGAACTGCGGCTGCCTCATAGTTTGCTTTTTATTTTTTCCAAAAATCATTTCTAGGTACATAAGTATCTATTTAATCAGAAAAACACCAAAAAAATTCCAATATTCAACCACTAGCTAGGAATGGTCATTCCCGCCGTTTTGACCGCATTTTGAAACGGGCATAAAAAATTCAAGAAAAATCAAAAAATTGGGAAACCTTTGAATTGTGTCATCATATGTGGCCAAGTTCCCAGGAAAAATAACAAACTTGTAATACGGCAATTATTATAAAAAAGTGTTCTCAGAAACGAGCTATCACGTGTGGAGATCAATGACTTTCAAGCCAAATGATCAATCTTATGGCCACATTCGTGGCATAGTTTGTTCAAATGATCTCATATTGGGCATAAGGGTGCGTCTTGGAATTCCAAACAATGTTGCCTAAGGAAGTTTTCATTTTCTTTGCATGAAAAATTCATTTTCCATTTTTCCGAGTGCCCAAAATGAGTTTTTTTGTGAAGGACCTACCATATATTTGTTGCAAAATTGGACCTAATCAATTTTATAAAATACTAGGCCATATTTAATGAACAATTTACAAAATGGTTGGGTGTCAAAAGTTTTGATCCACCTCTGGTGAAAAAGACAAATTCATGCCGATTCAGTAGGAAGCGGGTCAAATTTGAACTGCAGCTGCCTCATAGTTTTCTATTTATTTTTTCCAAAAATCATTTCTAGTTACATAAGTACCTATTTAATCATAAATACATGGTTTGGTGGCGATACGTCGAGGTTTGGGCGGTGGCCAAGGCCCCCAATTCTAGAGCGCGTAAACTCGCATGCCCGCCGCATGGTCACCGCGTGGCCGTGGTGTTGCCATGTGTTCTGGGCGGCCTAGGAATTTCTAGTGGGTTGGGCACTCCCCAGGTAGGTTCTAGGAAGAAAATCACAACATAAGATTCTCACGAGGAGACCGATCGATGCTCAAACATGAATAAGCAGCCCAAGTGTTTGATTAGCGGTACGGGAAATGCACATGGCCAATGGGCGTGAGTTTTGGCCGAGGATGATCATCTACTAAGGAGAATGTATTCACAAATTTTCAGCTCAAAAGGAGGATCCTAGGTGGTACTTGCTTTGCAAAGTACCACACTGGACAAAAATATGAATGTTGAAGCTGGGCTCAAAATAATGAATGGATTGAGCTGAAATTTGGTGGAGGATGGTTATTTGGGCATAGGAAAGCATTGTAGAAAATTGATATCATTTTGACATGCCAAAGTAGTACTTCCTTCACAATGCTCTTCTATGGACAAAAACTTGGGAAAACTAGTGAGAGAGATTGGATGAATGAAATGAGCTAAAAATTGGTGTAGGTAAGTTACATAGGTATGGGCATGCGCTGGTAAATTTTCAGATCATTTGGGTAAGCCTAGCTAGTACTTACTTCACAAAGCTTCTCTTGAGGTAGAAACTTTGGAAATTTCCCGAGAAAGATTTACTAGGAAAATTGAGCTGAATATTATCATGTGGCAATGATTTGGGTATGGAAGAGTGCTCGAAAAGTTTGAGGGTAATAGGAGGGGTCTATATAACACTTGCTTTGCAACGTGCCAATTTGGCCATAAAATATAAATTGAACCTGGGCTCACATAGATGATTTGACTGAGCTGCAATTTGGAGGAGGGTGATAATTTGGGCATATGAAGGAACTGTATAAATTTCATGTCATTTAGAGATATAAAAAAGGTACTTCCTTCACAATGCTTCTAGGTGGACAAAAACTTTGGAAATTTGCCGAGGAAGATTTGCTAGGCAAATGGAGCTGAATTTTGTCATGCGGTAATGATTTGGATAGGAAAGAGTGCCCAAAAATTCCGAGGGCAATCAAGAATATATAAATAGCACTTCCTTCATAAAGTGTTGTTGTGAACAGAATAGGAAAATGAATATTGTTGAATTAGTTTTGAACTAGGCAAGGAAGGATTTTTACATATTTAATGAAGATATGCCCCAAAGAATTTATGAGATTCTTTTAGGAATTTTGGGAATGATAGAAATATAGGTTGCTTCACAACCTAGGGCAAAAACTGCCACATGGACATGACACATAGGCAAAACTGATGAGATGGCGCCTAGTCATCACAACCCACCACAATCTACAAGGCTATGACCATCTATATTGGTCATTAACAACTAGAAATAAGGCAGCGGACTAGCACTGTTTGCTTTGTGACCATTTTGTGTAATGAAATTACGACCTTTCTGACCAAAATGGTCGCAATGGTTTAGGGTTTGGAACCCCCTGAACAGATTTTGACCAATTGGTCTAAAATGGTCATAAATTTATGACCAATTCTTCGAGGGTCACTGACAGAAGGTCATAAGTTGACATATTTCTTGTAGTGAGCAGCGTGAGAATTTTCGCCAACACTATCCAGACTTTCAGCTCAAGGACGAGCTGTTTGCGCAGGCGGGGAGAGATGTTATGACCGGCTTGGTCTATACTAGGAAGAGGCCCACCAGGCATTAGTATTAGGGGCTTGGCCCACAAGTTATCTTAGGCAAGTTATCTTAGGCTAAAGTTATAAATACTAGTTGTAAGACACCGTTGAAATGAAGCAATAAAGATATTATAATCTTCTGTTGCCCGGCTCCCTGAGGAGCCGGAACCCTAGCCGCCGCCTCTAACCGTAGCCGCGACGGCGCCTGTCCGCCGGCGCGCCCGCTCCAGCCCTCGTCCCCCTCCTCCTTGCCCATACAATCTGCGCCGGAGGCCTGGAAGGAACCCTAGTCCTACCAGTTTATGTGTGCGGGAGATTGAAGAAGCACTTCAACACTACTAACTCCATGTCAAAAAAAATGATTGTAAAAAAAACTCCATGTTTGCGGGAGGGGAATGAGGGAGTTGAAGCAACCATTACAATGATAGCAGAATCCCATGTAATAGTAGAGATAACTAAAGACAAATGCATGTTTATGTGTGCAGGAGATTAAAGAAGCACTTCAACACTACTAACTCCATGTAAAAAATGATCGTAAAAAGAACTACATGCCTGTGAGCATCAATAGAAGCTGCTTGTTACGAGTGCAGCTTTAACATGGTTTAGTAAAGGGAGCAGCACCACGTTAAGCACTGACGAACTACCCACTGCATTAACAAGTGTTGGGTGTTTGGTTGATCAATACCATCATATCCATAGGATCAAATGTGTTGTATATTTCACAGGGTTGAGAATTCCCTAAGAAAACAAAAACATACGTACTGTACAAGAAATCATGTGGACATATATTGCTTCTCCACAAGGATTTAGATGTCACTATCATCTAAATAATTATCTGCACATGGACCGCTTGGGGGAAATAAATAACAGTAGGGTTGCTCATTGCTAAGCAAGCAAACATACCCAAGCTTGGCGTAGCCCATGAAGTAGAAGAACCTGGAGACTAGAAACTTACAACAGCGGGGAAAAAGACACAATAATAGAATACCTAACCCTATCGAGCAAATAACCAAATCCTTAATGGACTAGCAACGAATAATCTTACTAGTTAAAGGTGCATCATGAAATTTTTTTCTTCCCATGTGTTTATGTGGGGCATGTTTAGAAAACTTGGGAGAGGGAGACAAAACTCCTGACATACCTTTCTACTCTACTTTAGCACCTTCAAGAGCCTGATTGCACCACTAGCAGCCGTTATAAAGCACCTTCTCGGTTGATTATTGCTTGTAAGTGGCGAGATTCTCCGGACTGGACCAAGTTTATGATTTGGAGTTTGAGTAGATCCATTGACTATTGAGTTACTCAGTGATAGACCTGAGCTTGCACACTAGTAGAAAACGGACCATTAGTACCGGTTTGTAAGGGCCTTTAGTGCCGGTTATGGAACCGGCACTAAAGTTTCGGCACTAAAGCCCCCCCCCTTTAGTACCGGTTCGACACGAACCGGCGCTAAAGTGCCACCACGTGGCGTGAGCTCGCGCCCTGGTACGGGGGACCTTTTGTACCGGTTGGTGTTACCAACCGGTACTAAAGGTTTTTTTAAAAAAAAATTGAAAATTTTGGAAAAAAATTTGATTTTTTTTTATTTTTAATTTTTCTGAATTATTTGATGATTTAGTCTCTAATCACCTCTCTTAACTGCTCAAGTGTGGATCACTCATTCCAAATCATCTAACTTCCCGACCGGTCACCCATCCCTCTCACTACTCCAGCCCGAGCACGCTTAACTTTCAGGTTCTATTCTCCTTCGTTTCCGAGTCTGCACTTGTGTTTTCCTGACAATAGTAAGATGTCAATCCTATTAACCCTCAGGAGTTTAGCTTGAGCATGAAGTCACACATTTCACCGTTTGAGTTTGAAACTATTATTCTAAAAAAACAGTAATTATTTAGTAACGCTAATATATCTTGAATAAGTTTGACCATAGTTTGACCACAGTTTGACCAGATGTGACCAAAATTCAAAAAATTGAAATAATTATTTAGTAACACTAATATTCTTGAATAATTATGTAGTAACACTAATATTTCTTGAATAAGTAGTTTGACCATAGTTTGACCACAGTTTGACCATAGTTTGACCAGATTTGAACAAAATTCAAAAAAACTGAGATACTTATTTAGTAACACTAATATTATTGCGTAATTATTTAGTAACACTCTATATTTCTTGAATCAGTTGTTTGACCAGTTTGACAAGATTTAACCAAAATTCAAAAAAACATAAATTAGAGCATATCTTTTTTTTCCTTTTACATTTTGTCATTTCAAAAATTGTTCTAAACCCTAAACCCGGGACTTAAAACGTCGGAAACTCTATGCTAAACAGTAAAAACTAAGGGTTTAGACCATAAAACCTAACCCTAAACGCTGAAATCTAAACCCTAGCACTAAACGCTAAAAACGTCCAAAAAACGTCTAAAACGTCCAAAAACTCTATTTTCCCTTTGGAATTTTGTGATTTTAAAAAGTTGTCGAAACGGAAAACTGGTAGTAATTAAGTAGCATGCTTAAGCAACATAACAAGCTGTTGAACCAGCACAATGCATGGCACAAACTCGCAACTGAAGCATGCTTTGTTACTGCCTCCAACAATCATATTACATTGCATCTCTTTTGGTCTATGGAGGTGCTGACAACAATTGAAACAACAAAACCTTGTAACGCAAGCAAGTTGGTGTACACTGAAGATAAAACCAAACATGAGGCACCAACAAGGAGAGAAGGAAAAGTAAGGGCATCTAAAGCTAGCATGGTTCAGGCATGCGAATCCACATGTTCCTATCCAAGGTTCATATATGACAACAGCAAACATATTGTTTCAGTAGACTTAAGTACCCTATAATATTACAGGGTTAAACAAAATAACTAATGTAATGGAATGAGTCATCAATCAAATTATGTAAATGAAGGTAACACAAACTTTGGGAGCAGGGTCTGGGATGATTATGTCATTTGCCATGGACTTGGCGATCTTAATATCCCTTTCTAGCATAAGCTGAAAGAGAGAATGTCAGGAGTCCGCACTGGAAAAGAAAAAATAAGGCGAGAGGAATATCACACAGATGGATAGTTATCATACCTCCTCAACCTTTTCCAAATCAAAATCCTCAGTGATTTCAAAACAAGGGACAGGGGGCTTCGGATAACCATTTCTTACTGTAATTGCTTTATCCTTACCATTAACGTTATATTTGCTCAGGGCAAGTAACTCGCTTTTCCGCGGTGCATCAAATTTCAATTCCATCCTTTTTTGTTTTCCTGAAACAAGGAAGTTTAATCTCGAATTATGTTCCAAACAAGATTACTATACGGGGGCCACTGAAATAAATCCAGGATGACCCTGAGATAAAATGAGTCCTATCTAAAATGGGTCGTGGATCACTGAAACATGAACATATGCAGCAAATATAAAACGATGTATTAACTCTGTGAATCCTGAAATGCAACAATGCTAAATGCGAAATGAAGGGACGCACAAGTTTCTGAAATACAAGTTGGGCCAGGTGCTAGAAACTCTGGTGAATAGACATTATGGGAATCCAGAAACCAAAAGCTAAACTTGATGTTTCAGTTCAACAAGTATAAACGATAGTCATCACTGGTTAATGACTCCCATGAATAACTAAATTGCCCTTGCTTGATGCCACCTGAAGCACAACGAGACATCTTCACTTGCAAGTAAACAAAAAACAATAGTCGCATTTTGAGTGTCATATTTACTTCATATAAAAATACGTGATGAATCAGTGTTCTTTTACACAACTCACAGAGTACATTCTCACAGATTAAGTTTTCAGTCCAATGTTTAGAGTAGAGAACCGTCGGAGAAAGTTTATACTCAGATTGGAAACTAGATCAATCAAGAAGGACGCGACAGTGATAAAAAATCATCTAGGGCTTTAGAATCAGCTTTAGTCAACACTAAACGCATCAGAGAAGGTCCGACTAACAATTTCATCAGTACTCTAGGGCAAGATTCGGTACACACACAGAAACACATACATAACAGATCAGACATCAAACGAGAAGCAAGAGCTGTGCGGCGGGAAGAGCGGTACCTCGTTGGCGGCTCGCCGCGGATGTGGAAGGAGGCGACGGCGCGTACGTCGGCCACTCGCCACGCGCTGGCACACTATATCTGACGGCTGGGAATGGAAGAGCTTTTTTTAGAGACAGGGAGAAGGCCACGTGCGATCAGAAAGGCCCATTGAAATGAGAAACCTGGCCAGACAGGCCGGCGCGCCACGGCCCAGGTACACCTAATACACGGACCGTCACTCGTGCCGCACTCCTGGCCCAAGCACGGCACAACAAGGAAACGGGTCAGCCCACTGGAACGTTTAGCCCACCAGCCGGCCTGATTTTAGGCTACTCATCATGATAAGTCTTTACCAGTGACAAGTGCCACATATACTTCTCGCAAAAAAAAAGACAAGCACGTATGCTCCCCAATGGTATAACACTTTAGATTTTAGGGTTTGAGCTATGGTTAAGGTCCAATTTTTTCTACATCGATACCGAAGGCTCCAAACCTTTTTCTAAATTTAACTTCCAACATTACGAAATTATGCATTTCTCGCAATTCATTTGTTAATTTTTAGGCAGTAAATTATTATTAGGGTATTTAATGGATATAATCTAAATTTGAACAACTAGTATATTAAAACAATGCCTACAATTTGGAAGAAAATCATATTTAAATTCCAAAGTACCTTGCATGGTAGGTGTTATCTAAGATATGTATGGAAAACTAAAAAGTTTGTAGTTGGAAAAGTCTTATATTACTTTACTGTGCTGAGGACCATGTTGGAATTGCTCTAATTATGTATACATACGATTGACTCGTTGGTTTGGCGACTTCAAAATAGTACACCTTGTTAAAAATTGTTTTTTTATGAACGGGCACCCTAAAATGCCCTTCATTTTCATTAATATTTGAAAGCAGCATGATTTACAAGAATAGGAATTGAATGAACTCGAATACCGACCACCAAAAACTGCTCCTCCCCTACCCACCTTGAGTCTAGGCATTTCCCACAATTTCGTGCCTGTTCGGCAACGGACCGCTCCAGCTACTCCGCTCCGCTCGGCGCTGGAATGCGAAGCGGCAGAATGGCAGCTCCACCAAAATGAACTGCGCTCCGCTCCGCTCCGCCACTTCAGCTTCACGGATTTGGGAGCCGGAGTGTTCCGGAACAGGCCCTTCATCTCCTAAATGTCCAGATCGGCAACTCTAGAAGCAGAGGTAATGCTATCAAAGACTCTAGAGCTCCTTTCAGGCCAGATTTTCCTCATGCCCGCAATAGAAACTGCCACAATTTACTTTCTATGTCAAAAACAGAGGACCACCATGCGCACACCAAGTCAAGAGGAGAAGAGATCAAAGACCCGATGGCCCTAAAACCCAGAAGCCTAAACCAAACCTCGTGAGGAAAAGGAAAACAATGAGCAACTGAGCTCTAGTCTCATGGCTTGGCCGCAAAGAGTAGACTCTCTTTGCCAGCCCGTCTGCAGGGCAAAATCTGTCATGCATGACCAACCTTTTTGTTCTGCAAATTTTGATATATTATATGTATTTTTCTGAATTAGGATGATTTAGTTATGATTTTTTTCAAGTTTGAAAATTGCCCTATAGTGCCGTCATGCAAATTATAGTGCCGGTTTGTGTCTCCAGCCGGTACTATAGGTCAGACCCCTTTAGTACCGGTTCGTGGCACAAACCGGTACTAAAGGTTAGCCCTTTAGTACCAGTTTGTGACACGAACCGGTACTAAAGGTGATCGTGGGGCCCCGGCCTGACGCCAGCCTGCCACCACCCCTTTAGTACCGGTTCGTGCCACGAACCGGTACTAAAGGTTCAACACGAAGCGGCATTAATGCAAATCCGTTCGAACTGGCACTAATGGTACCATTAGTACCGGGCCAAAATCAAACCGGCACTAATGTGCTTCACGTTTGACCCTTTTTCTACTAGTGGCATAGGAAAAGAAAAAATAAGGCGAGAGGAATATCACACAGATGGATAGTTATCATACCTCCTCAACCTTTTCCAAATCAAAATCCTCAGTGATTTCAAAACAAGGGACAGGGGGCTTCGGATAATCATTTCTGACTGTAATTGCTTTATCCTTACCATTAACGTTATATTTGCTCAAGGCAAGTAACTCGCTTTTCCGCGGTGCATCAAATTTCAATTCCATCCTTTTTTTTGTTTTCCTGAAACAAGGAAGTTTAATCTCGAATTATGTTCCAAACAAGATTACTATACGGGGGCCACTGAAATAAATCCAGGATGACCCTGAGATAAAATGAGTCCTATCTAAAATGGGTCGTGGATCACTGAAACATGAACATATGCAGCAAATAGAAAACGATGTATTAACTCTGTGAATCCTGAAATGCAACAATGCTAAATGCGAAATGAAGGGACCCACAAGTTTCTGAAATACAAGTTGGGCCGGGTGCTAGAAACTCTGGTGAATAGACATTATGGGAATCCAGAAACCAAAAGCTAAATTTGATGTTTCAGTTCAACAAGTATAAACGATAGTCATCACTGGTTAATGACTCCCATGAATAACTGAATTGCCCTTGCTTGATGCCACCTGAAGCACAACGAGACATCTTCACTTGCAAGTAAACAAAAAACAGTAGTCGCGTTTTGAGTGTCATATTTACTTCATATAAAAATATGTGATGAATTAGTGTTCTTGTATACAACTCGCAGAGTACATTCTCACAGATTAAGTTTTCAGTCCAATGTTTAGAGTAGAGAACCGTCGGAGAAAGTTTATACTCAGATTGGAAACTAGATCAATCAAGAAGGACGGGACAGTGATAAAAATTCATCTAGGGCTTTAGAATCAGCTTTAGTCAACAGTAAACGCATCAGAGAAGGTCCGGCTAACAATTTCATCAGTACTCTAGGGCAAGATTCGGCACACACACATAAACACATACATAACAGATCAAACATCAAAAGAGAAGCAAGAGCTGTGCGGCGGGAAGAGCGATACCTCGTTGGCGGCTCGCCGCGGATGTGGAAGGAGGCGACAGCGCGTACGTCGGCCACTCGCCACGCGCCGACACACTGTATCTGACGGCTGGGAATGGAAGAGCTTTTTTTAGAGACAGGGAGAAGGCCACGTGCGATCAGAAAGGCCCATTGAAATGAGAAACCTGGCCAGACAGGCCGGCGTGCCACGGCCCAGGTACGCCTAATACAAGGGCCGTCACTCGTGCCGCACTCCTGGCCCAGGCACGGCACAACAAGGAAACGGGTCAGCCCACTGGCACGTTTAGCCCACCAGCCGGCCTGATTTTAGGCTACTCATCATGATAAGTCTTTAACAGTGACAAGCGCCACATATACTTCTCGCAAAAAAAAAAGACAAGCACGAATGCTGCCCAATGGTATAACACTTTAGATTTTAGGGTCTGAGCTATGGTTAAGGTCCAATTTTTTCTACATCGATACCGAAGGCTCCAAACCTTTTTCTAAATTTAACATCCAACATTACGAAATTATGCATTTCTTGCAATTCATTTGTTAATTTTTAGGCAGTAAATGATTATTAGGGTATTTAATGGATATAATTTAAATTTGAACAACTAGTATATTAAAACAATGCCTACAATTTGGAAGAAAATCATATTTAAATTCTAAAGTACCTTGCATGGTAGGTGTTATCTAAGATATGTATGGAAAACTAAAAAGTTTGTAGTTGGAAAAGTCTTATATTACTTTACTGTGCTGAGGACCATGTTGGAATTGCTCTAATTATGTATACATACGATTGACTCGTTGGTTTGGCGACTTCAAAATAGTACACCTTGTTAAAAATTGTTTTTTTATGAACGGGCAACCTAAAATGCCCTTCATTTTCATTAATATTTGAAAGCAGCATGATTTACAAGAATAGGAATTGAATGAACTCGAATACGGACCACCAAAAACTGCTCCTCCCCTACCTGCCTTGAGTCTAGGCATTTCCCACAATTTCGTGCCTGCTCGGCAACGGACCGCTCTAGCTACTCCGCTCCGCTCGGCGCTGGAATGCGAAGCGGTAGAATGGCAGCTCCACCAAAATGAACTACGCTCCGCTCCGCTCCGCCACTTCAGCTCCACGGAGTCGGGAGCCGGAGTGTTCCGGAACAGGCCCTTCATCTCCTCAATGTCCAGATCGGCAACTCTAGAAGCAGAGGAGGTAATGCTATCAAAGACTCTCGAGCTCCTTTCAGGCCAGATTTTCCTCATGCCTGCAATAGAAACTGCCATAATTTACTTTCTATGTCAAAAACAGAGGACCACCATGCACAGACCAAGTCAAGAGGAGAAGAGGTCAAAGACCCGATGGCCCTAAAACCCAGAAGCCTAAACCAAACCTCGTGAGAAAAAGGACAACAATGAGCAACTGAGCTCTAGTCTCAAGGCTTGGCCGCGAAGAGTAGACTCTCTTTGCCAGACCATCTGCAGGGCAAAATCTGTTATGCATGACCAACCTTTTTGTTCTGCAAATTTTGATATATTATATGTATTTTTCTGAATTAGGATGATTTAGTTATGATTTTTTCAAGTTTGAAAATTGCCCTATAGTGCCGTCATGCAAACTATAGTGCCGGTTTGTGTCTCCAACCGGTACTATAGGTCAGACCCCTTTAGTACCGGTTCGTGGCACAAACCGGTACTAAAGGTTAGCCCTTTAGTACCGGTTTGTGACATGAACCGGTACTAAAGGTGATCGTGGGGCCCCGGCTTGACGCGAGCCTGCCACCACCCCTTTAGTACCGGTTCGTGCCACGAACCTGTACTAAAGGTTCAACACGAACCGGCATTAATGCAAATCTGTTCGAACCGGCACTAATGGTACCATTAGTACCGGGCCAAAATCAAACCGGCACTAATGTGCTTCACGTTTGCCCCTTTTTCTACTAGTGGCATAGGCTGGATACACCTTCAAAGGAACCCAATCTTGTAACACTGATCTCCAGTATGGGAAGAAACTTCTCTTTGTATATGTGGGATCCCATCCTCCGCCTGCTTTCTTTCTCACAGCCTGTCACATAGTTCATTAGAGGTACATCATAAAAAATAAATAGAAACATCCATACTTCCAGCCAGCACCTCTCGCTTGAGTACTCCCTCTGTAAACTAATATAAGAGTGTTTAGATCACTATTTTAGTGAGCTAAACGCTTTTATATTAGTTTACGGAGGGAGTATTATGTTGACCAATACACAACATTGGTGTTTCATTAGATATGAATGATGTTACTGCAGTGTAGTAATTAAGTAGCATGCTTAAGCAACATAACAAGCTGTTGAACCAGCACAATGCATGGCACAAACTCGCAACTGAAGCATGCTTTGTTACTGCCAACAACAATCATATTACATTGCATCTCTTTTGGTCTATGGAGGTGCTGAAAACAATTGAAACAACAAAACCTTGTAACGCAAGCAAGTTGGTGTACACTGAAGATAAAACCAAACATGAGGCACCAACAAGGAGAGAAGGAAAAGTAAGGGGATCTAAAGCTAGCATGGTTCAGGCATGCGAATCCACATGTTCCTATCCAAGGTTCATATATCACAACAACAAACATATTGTTTCAGTAGACTTAAGTACCCTATAATATTACAGGGTTAAACAAAATAAATAATGTAATGGAATGAGTCATCAATCAAATTATGTAAATGAAGGTAACACAAACTTTGGGAGCAGGGTCTGGGATGATTATGTCATTTGCCATGGACTTGGTGATCTTAATATCCCTTTCTAGCATAAGCTAAAAGAGAGAATGTCAGGAGTCAGCACTGGAAAAGAAAAAATAAGGCGAGAGGAATATCACATAGATGGATAGTTATCATACCTCCTCAACCTTTTCCAAATCAAAATCCTCAGTGATTTAAAAACAAGGGACAGGGGGCTTCGGATAATCATTTCTTGCTGTAATTGCTTTATCCTTACCATTAATGTTATATTTGCTTAGGGCAAGTAACTCGCTTTTCCGCGGTGCATCAAATTTCAATTCCATCCTTTTTTTTGTTTTCCTGAAACAAGGAAGTTTAATCTCGAATTATGTTCCAAACAAGATTACTATACGGGAGCCACTGAAATAAATCCAGGATGACCCTGAGATAAAATGAGTCCTATCTAAAATGGGTCGTGGATCACTGAAACATGAACATATGCAGCAAATAGAAAATGATGTATTAACTCTGTGAATCCTGAAATGCAACAATGCTAAATGCAAAATGAAGGGACGCACAAGTTTCTGAAATACAAGTTGGGCTGGGTGCTAGAAACTCTGGTGAATAGACATTATGGGAATCCAGAAACCAAAAGCTAAATTTGATGTTTCAGTTCAACAAGTATAAACGATAGTCATCACTGGTTAATGACATGCCACCTGAAGCACAACGAGACATCTTCACTTGCAAGTAAACAAAAAACAGTAGTCGCATTTTGAGTGTCATATTTACTTCATATAAAAATATGTGATGAATCAGTGTTCTTGTATACAACTCGCAGAGTACATTCTCATAGATTAAGTTTTCAGTCCAATGTTTAGAGTAGAGAACCGTCGGAGAAAGTTTATACTTAGATTGGAAACTAGATCAATCAAGAAGGACGTGACAGTGATAAAAATTGATCTAGGGCTTTAGAATCAGCTTTAGTCAACAGTAAACGCATCAGAGAAGGTCCGACTAACAATTTCATCAGTACTCTAGGGAAGATTCGGCACACACACAGAAATACATACATAACAGATCAGACATCAAACGAGAAGCAAGAGCTGTGTGGCGGGAAGAGCGGTACCTCGTTGGCGGCTCGCCGCGGATGTGGAAGGAGGCGACGGTGCGTACGTCTGCCACTCACCATGCGCCGGCACACTGTATCTGACGGCTGGGAATGGAAGAGCTTTTTTTAGAGACAGGGAGAAGGCCACGTGCGATCAGAAAGGCCCATTGAAATGAGAAACCTGGCCAGACAGGTCGGCGCGCCACGGCCCAGGTACGCCTAATACACGAGCCGTCACTCGTGCCGCACTCCTGGCCCAGGCACGGCACAACAAGTAAACGGGTCAGCCCACTGGCACGTTTAGCCCACCAGCCGGCGTGATTTTAGGCTACTCATCATGATAAGTCTTTACCAGTGACAAGCGCCACCTATACTTCTCGCAAAAAAAAGACAAGCACGTATGCTGCCCAATGGTATAACACTTTAGATTTTAGGGTTTGAGCTATGGTTAAGGTCCAATTTTTTCTACATCGATACCGAAGGCTCCAAACCTTTTTCTAAATTTAACTTCCAACATTACGAAATTATGCATTTCTCGCAATTCATTTGTTAATTTTTAGGCAGTAAATGATTATTAGGGTATTTAATGGATATAATTTAAATTTGAACAACTAGTATATTAAAACAATGCCTACAATTTGGAAGAAAATCATATTTAAATTCTAAAGTACCTTGCATGGTAGGTGTTATCTAAGATATGTATGGAAAACTAAAAAGTTTGTAGTTGGAAAAGTCTTATATTACTTTACTGTGCTGAGGACCATGTTGGAATTGCTCTAATTATGTATACATACGATTGACTCATTGGTTTGGCGACTTCAGAATAGTACACCTTGTTAAAAATTGTTTTTTTATGAACGGGCAACCTAAAATGCCTTCATTTTGATTAATATTTGAAAGCAGCATGATTTACAAGAATAGGAATTGAATGAACTCGAATACCGACCACCAAAAACTGCTCCTCCCCTACCTGCCTTGAGTCTAGGCATTTCCCACAATTTCGTGCCTGTTCGGCAACGGACCGCTCCAGCTACTCTGCTCCGCTCGGCGCTGGAATGCGAAGCGGCAGAATGGCAGCTCCACCAAAATGAACCGCGCTCCGCTCCGCTCCGCCACTTCAGCTCCACGGAGTTGGGAGCTGGAGTGTTCCGGAACAGGCCCTTCATCTCCTCAATGTCCAGATCGGCAACTCTAGAAGCAGAGGAGGTAATGCTATCAAAGACTCTAGAGCTCCTTTCAGTCCAGATTTTCCTCATGCCCGCAATAGAAACTGCCACAATTTACTTTCTATGTCAAAAACAGAGGACCACCATGCACAGACCAAGTCAAGAGGAGAAGAGGTCAAAGACCCGATGGCCCTAAAACCCAGAAGCCTAAACCAAACCTCGTGAGAAAAAGGACAACATTGAGCAACTGAGCTCTAGTCTCATGGCTTGGCCGCAAAGAGTAGACTCTCTTTGCCAGCCCGTCTGCAGGGCAAAATCTGTCATGCATGACCAACCTTTCTGTTCTGCAAATTTTGATATATTATACGTATTTTTATGAATTAGGATGATTTAGTTATGATTTTTTCAAGTTTGAAAATTGCCCTATAGTGCCGTCATGCAAACTATAGTGCCGGTTTGTGTCTCCAACCGGTACTATAGGTCAGACCCCTTTAGTACCGGTTCGTGGCACAAACTGGTACTAAAGGTTAGCCCTTTAGTACCGGTTTGTGACACGAACCAGTACTAAAGGTGATCGTGGGGCCCCGGCCTGACGCCAGCCTGCCACCACCCCTTTAGTATCGGTTCGTGCCACGAACCGGTACTAAAGGTTCAACACGAACCGGCATTAATGCAAATCCGTTCGAACCGGCACTAATGGTACCATTAGTACCGGGCCAAAATCAAACCGACACTAATGTGCTTCACGTTTGACCCTTTTTCTACTAGTGGCATAGGCTGAATACACCTTCAAAGGAACTCGATCTTCTAACACTGATCTCCAGTATGGGAAGAAACTTCTCTTTGTATATGTGGGATCCCATCCTCCGCCTGCTTTCTTTCTCACAGCCTGTCACATAGTTCATTAGAGGTACATCATAAAAAATAAATAGAAACATCCATACTTCCAGCCAGCACCTCTCGCTTGAGTTCTCCCTCTGTAAACTAATATAAGAGTGTTTAGATCACTATTATAGTGATCTAAACGCTCTTATATTAGTTTACGGAGGGAGTCTTATGTTGACCAATATACAACATTGGTGTTTCATTAGATATGAATGATGTTACTGCAGTGTAGTAATTAAGTAGCATGCTTAAGCAACATAACAAGTTGTTGAACCAGCACAATGCATGGCACAAACTCGCAACTGAAAGCATGCTTTGTTACTGCCTCTAACAATCATATTACACTGCATCTCTTTTGGTCTATGGAGGTGCTGAAAACAATTGAAACAACAAAACCTTGTAACGCAAGCAAGTTGGTGTACACTGAAGATAAAACCAAACATGAGGCACCAACAAGGAGAGAAGGAAAAGTAAGGGGATCTAAAGCTAGCATGGTTCAGGCATGCGAATCCACATGTTCCTATCCAAGGTTCATATATCACAACAACAAACATATTGTTTCAGTAGACTTAAGTACCCTATAATATTACAGGGTTAAACAAAATAACTAATGTAATGGAATGAGTCATCAATCAAATTATGTAAATGAAGGTAACACAAACTTTGGGAGCAGGGTCTGGGATGATTATGTCATTTGCCATGGACTTGGCGATCTTAATATCCCTTTCTAGCATAAGCTGAAAGAGAGAATGTCAGGAGTCAGCACTAGAAAAGAAAAAATAAGGCGAGAGGAATATCACACAGATGGATAGTTATCATACCTCCTCAACCTTTTTCAAATCAAAATCCTCAGTGATTTGAAAACAAGGGACAGGGGGCTTCGGATAATCATTTCTTACTGTAATTGCTTTATCCTTACCATTAACGTTATATTTGCTCAGGGCAAGTAACTCGCTTTTTCGCGGTGCATCAAATTTCAATTCCATCCTTTTTTTGTTTTCCTGAAACAAGGAAGTTTAATCTCGAATTATGTTCCAAACAAGATTACTATACGGGGGCCACTAAAATAAATCCAGGATGACCCTGAGATAAAATGAGTCCTATCTAAAATGGGTCGTGGATCACTGAAACATGAACATATGCAGCAAATAGAAAACGATGTATTAACTCTGTGAATCCTGAAATGCAACAATGCTAAATGCGAAATGAAGGGACGCACAAGTTTCTGAAATACAAGTTGGGCCGGGTGCTAGAAACTCTGGTGAATACACATTATGGGAATCCAGAAACCAAAAGCTAAATTTGATGTTTCAGTTCAACAAGTATAAACGATAGTCATCACCGGTTAATGACTCCCATGAATAACTGAATTGCCCTTGCTTGATGCCACCTGAAGCACAACGAGACATCTTCACTTGCAAGTAAACAAAAAACAGTAGTCGCATTTTGAGTGTCATATTTACTTCATATAAAAATATGTGATGAATCAGTGTTCTTGTATACAACTCGCAGAGTACATTCTCATAGATTAAGTTTTCAGTCCAATGTTTAGAGTAGAGAACCGTCGGAGAAAGTTTATACTCAGATTGGAAACTAGATCAATCAAGAAGGACGCGACAGTGATAAATATTCATCTAGGGCTTTAGAATCAGCTTTAGTCAACAGTAAACGCATCAGAGAAGGTCCGACTAACAATTTCATCAGTACTCTAGGGCAAGATTCGGCACACACACAGAAACACATACATAACAGATCGGACATCAAACGAGAAGCAAGAGCTGTGCGGTGGGAAGAGCGGTACCTCATTGGCGGCTCGCCGCGCATGTGGAAGGAGGCGACGGCGCGTACGTCGGCCACTCGCCACGCGCCGGCACACTGTATCTGACGGCTGGGAATGGAAGAGCTTTTTTAGAGACAGGGAGAAGGCCATGTGCGATCAGAAAGGCCCATTGAAATGAGAAACCTGGCCAGACAGGCCGGCACGCCACGGCCCAGGTACGCCTAATACATGGGCCGTCACTCGTGCCGCACTCCTGGCCCAGGCACGGCACAACAAGGAAACGGGTCAACCCACTAGCACGTTTAGCCCACCAGCCGGCCTGATTTTAGGCTACTCGTCATGATAAGTCTTTACCAGTGACAAGCGCCACATATACTTCTCGCAAAAAAAAGACAAGCACGTATGCTGCCCAATGGTATAACACTTTAGATTTTAGGGTTTGAGCTATGGTTAAGGTCCAATTTTTTCTACATCGATACCGAAGGCTCCAAATCTTTTTCTAAATTTAACTTCCAACACTACGAAATTATGCATTTCTCGCAATTCATTTGTTAATTTTTAGGCAGTAAATGATTATTAGGGTATTTAATGGATATAATTTAAATTTGAACAACTAGTATATTAAAACAATGCCTACAATTTGGAAGAAAATCATATTTAAATTCTAAAGTACCTTGCATGGTAGGTGTTATCTAAGATATGTATGGAAAACTAAAAAGTTTGTCGTTGGAAAAGTCTTATATTACTTTACTGTGCTGAGGACCATGTTGGAATTGCTCTAATTATGTATACATATGATTGACTCGTTGGTTTGGCGACTTCAAAATAGTACACCTTGTTAAAAATTGTTTTTTTATGAACGGGCAACCTAAAATGCCCTTCATTTTCATTAATATTTGAAAGCAGCATGATTTACAAGAATAGGAATTGAATGAACTCGAATACCGACCACAAAAAACTTCTCCTCCCCTACCTGCCTTGAGTCTAGGCATTTCCCACAATTTCGTGCCTGTTCAGCAACGTACCGCTCCAGCTACTCCGCTCCGCTCGGCGCTGGAATGCGAAGCGGCAGAATGGCAGCTCCACCAAAATGAACTGCGCTCCGCTCTCCTCCGCCACTTCAGCTCCACGGAGTTGGGAGCCGGAGTGTTCCGGAACAGGCCCATCATCTCCTCAATGTCCAGATCGGCAACTCTAGAAGCAGAGGAGGTAATGCTATCAAAGACTCTAGAGGTCCTTTCAGGCCAGATTTTCCTCATGCCCGCAATAGAAACTGCCACAATTTACTTTCTATGTCAAAAACAGAGGACCACCATGCACAGACCAAGTCAAGAGGAAAAGAGATCAAAGACCCGATGGCCCTAAAACCCAGAAGCCTAAACCAAACCTCGTGAGAAAAAGGACAACAATGAGCAACTGAGCTCTAGTCTCATGGCTTGGCCGCAAAGAGTAGACTCTCTTTGCCAGCCCGTCTGCAGGGCAAAATCTGTCATGCATGACCAACCTTTTTGTTCTGCAAATTTTGATATATTATATGTATTTTTCTGAATTAGGATGATTTAGTTATGATTTTTTCAAGTTTGAAAATTGCCCTATAGTGCCGTCATGCAAACTATAGTGCCGGTGTGTGTCTCAAACCGGTACTATAGGTCAGACCCCTTTAGTACCGGTTCGTGGCACAAACCGGTACTAAAGGTTAGCCCTTTAGTACCGGTTTGTGACACGAACCGGTACTAAAGGTGACCGTGGGGCCCCGGCCTGACGCCAGCCTGCCACCACCCCTTTAGTACCGGTTCGTGCCACGAACCGGTTGTAAGTGCATCTATTGCCACCCCTAGTTGGTTTTGGAGTATTGACGACAAACCTAGTTGAGGGACTAATGTGTTTGTGAGAATTGCAGGATAACACAGGTAGAAGTCCCTCATTGATTTGGTTTTACTACCAGACATGACCCCTAAAAATGTATGAAGACATTGAAGCCAAAGGTGGTATATGAAGATATTCACATTGAAGACTATGACAAAAGAAGACACGTTATGAAGCCTATGGAGCTCGAAGACTTAGATCTTTCGTAGTTCTTTTTCTTTTGTGTTGAGTCATAGGAACCACCATACTGTTAAGTGGGGTCCAGGAGAACTAGTCAGAATGACTGAAGTGATGCCTAAACCAAAAAACCTATGTCTTCGAGTGAAGACAATGAGAGCGAATCTTGTCCAGAGCCGGACAAGTCAATTTTTCTTGTAGCCCAAGTAAAGTTGCCATGAGAGTTTGAAATCTGACCGTTGAGACACGTGTCAGTTCCTTAGTGACCCAGGGTCATTTCGGACAAATCAGGTCGGGTTGCCAAGTGGCTATAAATAGCCCACCCCCTACAACCATAAACGGTTGGCTGCTCAGATTTTAGTGCAAGGATTTTGTCGTTTGAGAGCAACCCACCTCGAAGCCTTTGAGAGAAAATTCCTAGCAAGGAGAAAAGCCCTAACCACCCAGAGCCAGAGAACATTTGGCATCACTTAAGTCTTCTTGTCTGTGTGATCTGAAGACTTATTACACTTGAGGACTGTGAATCCTCCAGACGGTTAGGCGTCGCGTTTAGAGCACCCAAGAGACATTGTGGATTGCCAGTGAATGAAGTCTGTGAAGGTTTGGGAGTCTACCTTGAAGACTTACCAGAGTGATTGGGCAAGGACTAAGTGACCTTAGCTCAAGGAGAATACGGTGAGGACTTGGTGTCCTGAGCTGCGTGTTCAGGACTGGGTGTCCGGGACTGTGTGTCCTAAGGTTTAAATACCTAGCTGCTCCAACCAGACGTATAGTTGTCACAGCAACTGGAACTGGTCCAACACATCATTGTCTTCAACGAGTCACTGGTTTCATCTTCACTTTCTTTTACTTACTGTTACTCATTGTGAAGCCAGTGCATGCTTGCTATACCTTTTGTCTTCACAACGTAACTATATGATTTGTTTGGCTTCATAACTTCTTCCTACCTGATCCTTATTACACTGCAGCTACTTGTCATTGTGCTTTCACTCTATTGAATACTTGACCATGGCTTGCCTAGTGTAATCTAACTTCCGCTGCATAGTGATAGGCTTATCTCTACTATTTGTCTTCATAACTTCCACGTTTTGAAGACTTACATAAAAATCGCCTATTCACCCCCCTCTAGTTGATATAACGCACTTTCAATTGGTATCAGAGCAAGGTGCTCCCTTGTTCTGTGTGATTCAGTTTAACCACCTGGAGTTTTAGCTATGTCGACTGCAGGGATAATCAAAGTCTCCGCTGCGTGCCCCGTCTTCGATGGAACTGAATATCCCTACTGGAAGAATAAGATGCGCATGCATCTTGAAGCCATTGACGTCGACCTATGGTATGTCATCGAGAACGGCGTTCCCAAGGCTGGAGAAGGTGTCACTGCTGCTGATGTCAAGAAGTTCACTCAACTGGACTCTACTACCAAAACTATCATCTGTGGTCATCTGACAAAAGGACAGTATGGCCGTGTGAGTGCCTTGAAGACATCCAAGCTGGTCTGGGACTGGCTCTCCAAGGTCAATGAAGGCATCTGAACCCAGAGAGATCAGAGAATCAGTGTTCTTCGCAACCTCTTCAACCGCTTCAACGAAATGACAATGAGAATGTCCAGCACACATTTGACCGGCTCACTGACATCACAAATGAACTTCAAGCCCTCGGCGCCACTGAGATCACCAAACATGAAATCGTCAAGATACTGCTGAGATCACTTGATAGTTCGTTTGACATCCTAGCCCTGATGATTCAAGAACGTCCTGATTTCAAGACACTCGATCCGTCTGACATACTTGAGAGGCTCAACACACATGAGTTCCAGCTTTCTGAGAAAAGAGATATCTACGGTCCAAACTATGGGCGAACTCGTGCCTTGAAGGCAAAAGTTGTTTCCTCATCTGAAGAAGAATCTGACAGCAGTTCTGATGATCCTGAAGACATTGGAAGGGAACTTGCAATGCTAGTGAAGAAGTTCCAAAAATTCACCAAGAAGAAAGGCTTCAGAAAATCTTCACGATCAAGCTCAAGGAATGATGAAGCTTCTGCTCATGACTACAAGAAGAAAACATGTCACAAGTGCAAGAAAACTGGACACTTCATCTCTGAGTGTCCACAGTGGGACAATGAGAACAGAAGGAAGAAGAAGAGCAAGGAATATGATTCTGACGACAAGAAGAAGAAGAAATACTCAAAGTCTTCTTCCAAGTCTTCCTCAAAGTCTTCATCACACAAGAAGAGCTCATCTGGCAAGGCACGTGCGTTTGTTGGCAAGGAAATGGATTCATAGGAGGAGTCCGCTTCTGAGGAGGCAGAGGTGGAATCTAAGGAGGAGTCTGATTCTGGCATTGCGAGTCTGGCTACAGCATATGTCGCCAAGTCCATCTTCAACACTGAAGACAATGACTTCATCACTGACACTGATGCAAATGACAAGAACGACTCCACTCCTACCTACTGCTTCATGGCACGCGGTGCCAAGGTAAACACACGCACTACTCGCTATCAAACATCTAGTGACGATGACTCTGACTGTGATTCAAAACCTAGCTACAAAACACATGCTAAAATTGCAACTGAACAACAGAAAGCTATGGAACATATTCAAAAACTGTTAGACAGAAGCGATGATCTGTTGGGTGCTGAAATGACTCGATCTGAATCCTTAATTGAAGACATAAAAAATCTTCACGTTATGTATCAGGAACTTGAAGATCGTCTTGATACTCTCTCAACAACTCATGAAAAGCTTTCCTATGATTATCTTCAAAGGAAGCAAGAACTTGAGAAATTGAGAGCGGCTCATGAAGATCTTCAAAAGGAAAACGAATCACTTTGCGCCGAACAGATCAGTTCCGCTCAGGAAGGATTTGAACCACCATGTCTTAAATGCATTGAGCGTGATAATGCTACTTCTGTTGCTGAATGTTTCACTGCTACTGCTGTTGCAATATCTTCAACTGTTGATGTGGTAACTAACCCCTCTACTGAGGATACCACTGCTATTGCTGATGAGAATGCTAGGTTGAAGACATTGCTTGAAACAGGGATGTACAAAAGTCTTAAAGGACATCAGACATTATGTGATGTCCTCAAGAAGTAGATTCTGAACCGAAACCCTAGGAAAGAGGGTGTTGGGTTTGTAAGGAAAATAAATGCAGATGGCTCTTACTGGAAACCTGAGCAGTACCCCTAAACCACATGGGTTGCTGCAAAGGAACCTTCAGTAGATCCATCCAATTTATCTGGCTTCACATGTGCTAACCCCATTATTATTGATGAATCCTTTGATGCAAAGTATAAACTGTTTAAGAATCAGAATGGTGAAGTGTTTGCCAGGTACATTGGTACTAACTGCAGGAATGGACCGCCTATGAAGAAGATCTGGGTTCCGAAAAAGTGTCTGGAAAATCTTCCTGTAAATGTCTTCATGACACCTCACTTGAAGAAGACAAACCTCAGACCAAAGGCTTCATACGGTCCAAAGGCTTCATACAAACAGAGGACTCACCTGAGTCACACTAACGCAAATGTTTTGCAGGGAAACCATACTCAGGCATATGAATATGAGAGCGGCTCATCGAACCGTCATGTTCATATGACCAAAAATTACTCTACTTATTCCTATGAGTATTATTGTCCACCTGCAAGACTGTTTGCTAAGGCTTCAAAACCAAAATTCTCAGATGCTGCACTCAGACTTATTGCTTCTAAGCCACCCTTGAAGATGTGGGTGGTTAAGAAAGCTTAACTCTCTTTTGCAGGGAAAGGTCTCCAGCAGAAAAACAAAATCTTCTGATGCTATTGCTGGGGACCTTACAAATCTTGTAGGGCACAAGATAAAATGCCCGAATGGCATCATTATGTACTTCGTTCCTGAATCGCATGCTACTCTCCCTATTAGTCCTAATCTGGATCTAAGTTTTCATAACCCACTGGTTCGTCAAATGTTTTTGCTTCACAATTCTCTTCGTGAAGCCTATCCCCCTAACTGCACTGTAGGGTACGACACCAGCGTCTTCAAAGTCTTCAGAATGG
The DNA here is from genome assembly GCF_018294505.1 of Triticum aestivum. Lineage (NCBI taxonomy): Eukaryota > Viridiplantae > Streptophyta > Magnoliopsida > Poales > Poaceae > Triticum > Triticum aestivum. Next base: position 200,898,278 of record NC_057797.1, read on the forward strand.
ATTATTGACAGTGGGTGTACAAATCACATGACTGGCAAAAGAAGCCTTCTTATGGACTCAACCTTACGTCCATCCGACAAGAGCCACATCACATTTGCTCACACTGGTAAAAGTAAGGTATTGGGTCTCGGTAGAGTTGCAATCTCAAAGGATCAACACATGGATAAAGTCATGCTTGTTGAATCCCTTGGCTTCAACTTAATGTCTGTCTCAATGCTTTGCGATTTGAACATGATCGTAATGTTTGGAAAATATCGTTGCCTAGTACTAATGGAATCTGATAAGTCTCTAGTGTTTGAAGGGTATCGAAAAGATGATCTGTACATGGTAGATTTCTCAGCAGGGCCACAACTTGCAGTATGTCTTCTTGCAAAAGCTTCAGAATGCTGGCATGAGGAACCTCCACACCCTTGCGAAGAAGAAGCATGTCATAGGCATCGAGGGCGTCAAGTTCAAGAAAGATCACTTATGCGGTGCCTGTGAAGCAGGGAAGATGACAAGGGCAAAACATCCTTCGAAGACAATCATGACTACTACTCAACCCTTCGAACTGCTCCACATGGATCTTTTCGGCCCCACTCACTACTCAACTTTTACTACTACTGCTTGCCTCTATGGCTTCGTCATTGTTGATGATTACTCTAGATATACTTGGGTGCACATAATCCTTTACAAGACTGAAGTGCAGGATGTCTTCAGACGCTTCGCGAATCGTGCTATGAACAATTTTGGCGCCAAGATAAAACACATCAGAAGTGACAATGGCACTAAATTCAAGAACACTAGCCTTGATACATATCTTGATACCTTGGGCATCACACATGAATTCTCAGCTCCGTACACGCCACAGCAGAATGGCGGCGTCGAACACAAGAACAGAACACTCATTGAGATGGCCAGAACAATGCTAGATGAATACAAGACTCCAAGAAAATTCTGGACTGAAGCCATTGACACTGCATGCCATACAATCAATCGTGTTTATCTTCACAAGCTTCTGAACAAGACATCTTATGAACTCCTAACTGGCAAGAAGCCAAATGTCAGTTACTTCAGAGTATTTGGCGCAAGGTGCTGGATCAAGGACCCACACCACACCTTAAAGTTTGCACCAAAAGCACATGAGGGCTTTATGCTTGGATATGGAAAGGATTCACACTCCTACAGAGTCTTCAATCTCTTTCATTACAAAGTGGTTGAAACAGTGGATGTGCGATTCGATGAGACAAATGGTTCACAAAGAGAGCAACTGCCAAATGTGCTAGATGAGATTCCAGCTAGTGAATCAATCAAGCTAATGGGAACTGGAGAGATTATACCTTCTGAAGCTCAGCCTGAAGAAGAACTTATCATCTCAGCACCTGATCAACATGAAGACAATGCTCAGCCTGAAGACATTCCTCCCAACAACAACACAGATCAGCAAGAGCAAAGTCTTCGCCCTGTACATCCTCGTGTTGCCAATGAAGTGCAGATTGACAGAATAATTGACAGCATCAATGCACCTGGTCCACTCACTCGTTCAAGGGCAACTCAGCTAGCAAATTTCTGTGGGCACTTCGCATTCGTCTCAATATCAGAACCCAAGAAAGTTGAAGAAGCCTTCATGGAACCTGAATGGATTCAAGCTATGCAAGAAGAGCTTCAACAGTTTGAGCTGAATAATGTATGGGAACTGGTTAAGCGTCCTGATCCATGGAAGCAAAACATAATAGGCACCAAATGGATATACCGCAACAAACAAGATGAGCATGGTCAAGTTGTCAGAAACAAAGCTCACCTCGTTGCTCAAGGATATACTCAAGTGGAAGGCATTGACTTCGATGAAACATTTGCTCCCGTGGCTAGGCTTGAAGCCATACGCATTCTGCTGGCCTATGCAAATCATCATAACATACTTCTATATCAAATGGATGTGAAAAGTGCCTTTATCAATGGCAAGATTGAAGAAGAAGTGTATGTTGCACAACCGCCTGGCTTTGAAAATCCAAAACATCCTGACATGGTATACAAGCTCAACAAGGCACTGTATGGCCTCAAACAAGCCCCTAGGGCCTGGTATGACACACTCAAATACTTCCTGAAGAGCAAAGGCTTCATACCTGGTTCCCTGGATCCCGCTCTTTTCACGAAGACATATGATGGTGAACTGTTTGTGTGCCAAATATATGTGGATGACATTATCTTCGGCTGCACCAATCAGAAGTACAGTGAAGAGTTTGGATATATGATGCAAGAGCAATATCAGATGTCCATGATGGGGGAGCTGAAGTTCTTCCTTGGTCTTCAAATACGACAACAACGCAATGGCATCTTCATATCTCAAGAGAAGTATCTCAAAGATTGCCTGAAGAAGTTCGGTATGCAAGACTGCAAAGGCTTCACAACACCAATGCCAGCCAAACATCATCTAGGTCCTGATGACAATGGTAAAGAGTTCGATCAAAAGGTATACCGCTCCATGATTGGTTCTTTGCTTTATTTATGTGCATCTAGGCCAGATATTATGCTTAGTGCTTGCATGTGTGCTCGATTTCAAGCGGCACCAAAGGAGTCGCATCACTTAGTTGTGAAGCGAATTCTTCGATATTTGGCTCACACCCCAACTCTAGGATTATGGTATCCAAAGGGCTCAGAGTTTGATTTGGTTGGATTTTCGGATGCTGATTATGCTGGTGAAAAAGTTGATCGCAAGTCTACATCAGGCACATGTCACTTTCTGGGACGATCACTTGTATGTTGGTCTTCAAAGAAGCAGAACTGTGTATCTCTCTCCACTGCTGAATCTGAATACATTGCTGCTGGATCTTGCTGTGCTCAGCTTCTGTGGATGAAGCAAACACTCAAGGACTATGGCATTCATCTGAAGCAAGTGCCACTTTACTGCGACAACGAAAGCGCCATAAAGATTGCCAACAACCCAGTTCAGCACTTGAAGACAAAGCACACTGAAATTTGTCATCACTTTCTCAGAGATCATGTTGTGAAGGAAGACATTGATATCATACACGTCAACACTGAAGAGCAATTGGCAGATATCTTCACCAAGCCTTTGGATGAGAAGAGGTTTTGCAAGTTACGGTGTGAGCTAAATATCCTGGAATCCTCAAATGTCCTGTGATCAGGCACACATCCTAACCCTTATGCATATTGATGACTTAGATGTGCAACACATGAAGTAAAGTATATCTTCAATCAATGAAGACATACATTCTAAGTGTGAATACATTAATGTGGAATTTGACTTTGGAGCACCACGATAATTGTGTGCCGTGTCTGGGTCTAATACTTCCTATACGGTGGGTAACGCCACCACCAAACGTTCTATTTTGAAGTGTTTCACTCATGGCGTTACCTTGCAATGTCTTCACATTTGGTTTGGCTTCAAACTCAACATGTCTTCATAATTATCTTCACTACGTTGATTATATAGATATATATATACTAGTGTTCTGTCCTCTACAACATTCACTTATAGCTATGTCTTCTTGTTTGAATCTTTTGAACTAAGTGAATGTGATCGGACCCCAAACTTCTCTATGCTTTTGATCTCAAACTCTATCTCTCCAAGTCATATGCATTCTATTGAAACTGTCGAATGTCTTCTCTGCGTCCTTGTCAGCAGAAGACACAAAGACAACATTTAAGTCTGTTTTCAATGCTCATTTATCCACGTGAAATCCGGAGAAGTAGGAACGACCACCCGACAATCCAGACATGCGTGGGATGTGGAACAAACCCCAAACTTCCGCAAACAGGCCACGCGTTCCTCAGATGCGAATCGCCAGGGGCACCTGTGTAATAGCACAGTGCCGCCCCTGTGCCTATAAATTCACACTTACCGCGGTCATTATCTCCTTCCACCCTTGCACGAACCCTAGCGCCACTGCTAGCTCTCGACGACGCCGGTGACGAAGCGCTTCGCTACCGCAACCTCTCCGACGCCGTCCTCACGCCGACCGCGGACATCGTTCTCTCCGCCGTCGCCGTAGGTGTCTTCCGTCGCCAAGTTAGGGCACGGAGGACTGAACTGCTCGGCATCATCTCCCACTTCCGTCTAGCAGTTCCAAGTGTGGTAAATAAAACTTCTTTTTACAGCCCCTTTTGATCTCATGGTTCTGTCACTTTCTACCATAAGAAGTTTATCTTCACACAATTTAGATCTCCCAATCTGCATCTCATAACATGCCTAGTATATTCACTTGTGCTTCATGAAGTAGTTAGATTCCTCACTTGTACTGATTTGTGGGTTCGTACAAATCTGGAACCAACTTCTTATCTATGAGTGAATGTCTTCGCACGATGAGGTCAATGTCTTCTAAACTGATTAATCTTCAAAACCTTCTAAGAATGCACATGACCTCTTCCCCTTCCCTCGCACCTTAATGCTGTCACAGGTACATGTCCGTGGGAGAATCCTTCGGTTCTCATAGTCTGCATTCATTTGCAGAATTCCTACAGCATCACATAAATTCTCCTGAAGCCAGTTCCTGTTGGTCCAGCAAAAGAAAGCCTTTGAAGCCTTTGAAAGTTTTGAAGCCTTTCAAGTTAAAGTTTATGGCTTCAGAAGCAGCAGCAAGGAAGGGGGGCAGACAGCGACGTGAAGGAACTTCCAAAGATCTGCCTGAAGACCTGGCAGAAATGTATAAAACAGATCCTGAAGAGAATTATGGGCAGCGCAAGACCCGAATCCAATGGATTCGACGCTATTGGGCTGAACAATGGTTCAAATACCGCTTCACAACCCAAGAGTATGCTGAGAAAAGTGCCATCAAAAGACCGTGGGGAGACATCTTATACAAAAACCTTGTACCCAGGTCCAGAGATGAAGCTATTGCCCAAAGCTTCTATCCATGCATGGTTCGTGGGCCACAGCCTGATGATGCACATCCGTCGTCACTACTCTGGTGTCGTGACGACAATCTATTCAAGCGCAACTTCCAGTTTGCCCAACAATCAGCGAAGGAGAACAAGAAGAAGTTGGGGTTAGACTTCAACCCTGGTCCCTCAGCACCAAGGGCAGATGGCACACGCTACGCAGAACCCAATATCATCGGTCCGTATGCCAATCTTGAGGGCCTCATCACCCGCATCTTAGTCCAAGGGACTGCCGTGAATGACCCTCCAGCTGACTCTGAGTCTGATGAAGCTCCTGCTGTACCGAAGCCAAAGCAGTCGAAGAAGCCAAAAGCTTCAAAGCCAGCCCCTTCATCAAAAATCTCAAGGGCGAAGCCATTGGCAACTGCACCTCCTGAAGACAGTGTGCAGTCTGAAGACGTATCCCGCGTCTCCAAGCCCCAGAAGGCCAAGGTGCCTCAGCCACACACCGGCAAAGAGCTCACAGCGGTTGCCATTCTACGCAGCGAAGCCATTGATCTGTCAAGTGATGAAGATCTTGGAGATGACGCTCTAGAGCAGCTCATCAAGAGCAAAGAAGAAGCTGAAATCTTCAACAATTTGCCTCTCTTTGATGTCGCCATCATCCACAACTTCATCGACGAATGGTTTGCCACACCAGACATCAGCTTCGAAGATCTGCAGCTGCCCATTGGCCTCAGCGTCGCCTTCCAAGGCGCTATTGCTTCAGAACTTGCAATTGCCCAGCGCATTGTTGAACTGAAGGAGAAAATTGATCATGAAAAGGCTCAGTTCAAGAAGCATATGGCCAAGCTCAACGTGCAAGAAGTGAAGAGCTTTAAGGTCATGATGCACGAACTAAAGGAAAACTTTCTGAAGAAGCATGCAGAAGCTCAAGGTTCGCGGGAGCGAATGAAGTCTCTGGCAGACAGATGTGTGCATGCCTACAATGAGGCTGAGAAGCGTAAGGCACTTGGGCGTCCCGGCATCGACCCCAGGATGGCCGTGAAGAAGAAGAAGAAGCCTGCTATGGCTGAACCAGAGGCACCTAGGCAAGAAGCAGTTCCGATTGTCTTCCCAACTGCAACGACTGGCTCGAAGCCAAAGAACCAGTCAACAGCTTCAGAGCTCAAGAAGACAAGAACTGCTGAGGCTGAAGCCAGGAAAAGGAAAAGCTCTGAAGCCTCTCCTACTGCCCCTAGCAAGAAGAAGCAAAAGATCAAGAAATCTCGGGCTGCTCCCATAGAGCCCTTGATAGTTGAACCAAGTTCTATGGTTCACCCCAACGCAGAACGACAACTTACAGTTCATGAGCCTGCTTCCACAGAGGCTCCTGAAGCTGAAGACATACCAGCAGCCGACCCCATTGCTGCTGAAGACATTGGTCACCAGGACAATGTACAAGATGATGCAGCCCTTCGTCAGTATGAACACAGCGAACTCATCAGCATTAGTCGTCCTCTGACGCCAATTGCACAAGATGCGTCATGGGCGGATCGCCCTCAAGAGGAAGAAGACAATGAGGCCCAGCCCACTCCAACCCCACAGGCGTCGTCTGCATTCCGCAGGCTTCGCAAAGGTCCAAGGCCTCAAGTCTATGCTGAAGACATTCCGACTGCATCAGCCGCAGAAGACGCACCACAAGAGCCTACTCCCATGCTCCACCAAGAAGCAGTTCTCCAGGAGAACGTGCTTGTGACTGACCCTCCAGCTAGTCAAGCGGAGGCTGAAAATGTTGAGGCTGCCACAACCAACACTGAAGCCAATGTGGAGCCCTCCCCACCAAAAGCTTCAGCAGACAGCGAAGCTACTGATCCAGACACTTCTGTTCCTGAGTCTGCTGCAGGTCCTCAATTTGATTACCATGTTGAGCACATGCCTCATGTCCAGAAGCCAGTCCCAAGGCTGCCAAGGTTCCCAGGTCCTGCATCAGCACCTGGCTCCTTTGAAATCAATAGCTTCAAGGCAGACAATACGTTCTTCAACAGCTCCAAGAACCCCTATTCAAGGGAAAGGATTTCATCAGATAGGTTCTGGAGCTATCCTCAGCGCAGCTACTATTCATGCATCCTATACAACCAAGGTCGCATCTTCCCGCACAAGCGCCTTGATGTTGAAGCCATTGCTGGTCTGCCCTGCTTAGAGGAAGCGCTGGATTGCTTCAAGCAAGTGGGTCTGCTGCAGTTTATAACTGATGAAGAGCACTGGAATGAAGAGCTTCTGCTGCAATTCTATGCCACCCTCCACATCAAAGGATACAATAGAGATCCGAAGACTTGGGCCCTGGAGTGGATGACCGGCAATGTCCATCACGAAGCCAATGCATTCGATATCATTGAGCTCACCGACCTGCCCACTCCTGGCAAACTCTTCGAGGAAGGCTGTCCACTGCACACTGAAGCTCTTGAGAGCATATTCCAGAGACCTGAACCAAATATGAGTCAGATGCTCTCCATGATGAAGCCATTGCCCCACGATGCTCCTTATCCAACAAAGTTCTTTGTTGAAGACTTTGAGTACCTGCCCAGGACCATCTATCACATTAGCCGGCGGACTCTCTGGCCTATTAAAGGGCACTCTCCAAATGCCAAGAACAAGGGTGCAATGAAGACTCTGATATTCTGTATCCTTCATGGCAAATGCTTCAACGCACATGATTTCTTCATATGCCAACTACCTGCATTAGGCTCAGATCTGTTTGGTTTAAAGTTCTATGCTCCTTGGGTAATGAGACTGCTCAAGCTTCACTCTGCGATCTCATATCAACCCTCAGCCCGCAACCATCGGATCTTCTTGCCAGATGTGGATACCTCTGCTGAAGCTATATATCCTGAGCCTGCCAAGCAACCTTTGAGTCTTCAGAATGCTGAACACCAGAGCTTCACTCAAAATGATGAAGGTGTTGAAGCCATCTCCAGGGTGTATCCTTTGGCTGGCACTACACGTGCGCCACACCCTGCTTCAACTGAAGCCACTAATAGTGCAACTACTTCCAGACCCAAGAAGCGCGCTCGTGTTCTCAATAACCGAGAGCTTCTTGTGGCCATTCATCAAAAACAAGATAGGCATCACGACTGGCTAAAGCGTCAGATGAAAAGCCTCTTGGTGTATGTTAATCGTCTTCGAAATCTTGCCACCAAGAATGCTTTCGTCACTCATGAAACCTGTCGTCGTACATGGAAAGGGCTATCAATGATGTGTACTGAAGCTGAACTTGAAGAGGATGGCTTCACTGAGCGATTCAAGTTTGACACCACACCTCCTAGAAGGGCTGTGATGTGCAACACACCATCACTTGAAGACTCTGAGTTTTCTTCATCTGCTGCAACAGTCACTGCCAGAATTATTGATGAAGAAGACGATGCTACATCACCGCCACCTGCTTCAGCACCTCCAAGCTCTTCTGCACCGCCAAACACCTCCAACGACCCTGCTGCTCCTGGGAACGAGTAGACACTCTATGTCTTCAAACCTTTTTGGTCCTTGCTGACAAAAGGGGGAGAAGCATATGGGTTGATAGTCTTCAAGCGGGTCCATATGGGTGGGTGCTTTATGTTTTGTTATATTTTGCTTTGTGCTTACAACTCTTGTTTTACATTTGGTTCTTATGACTTGTAGCACTTAAACCAGATGGTCGTCTGCTACTTGTTTGCCACCTTGTTTTGCGAAGATAAATTCCGCATGTGCGACAATAAATTCCGCACTTATCTCATTCTGCAGACGTCCATTTTCCATTATGCATGTCATTATCTTCATATATCTTTACATGAATAGTGTATTGTCATCATAAGCTGAAGTGGATCTCCACAAGTACAACCTGCCATGTGCATTTGCATTCCAAAAGCAAATTAACTTGTATGCACATCTTCAGGGGGAGCCCTTGCAACTTATGAAGACAATTCCTTATCCTTTACAATTTCACAGACTATATTCCCCGTTGAAAACTTCAACTAGTCTGTCATCAATCACCAAAAAGGGGGAGATTGTAAGTGCATCTAGTGCCACCCCTAGTTGGTTTTGGAGTATTGACGACAAACCTAGTTGAGGGACTAATGTGTTTGTGAGAATTGCAGGATAACACAGGTAGAAGTCCCTCATTGATTCGGTTTTACTACCAGAGATGACCCCTAAAAATGTATGAAGACATTGAAGCCAAAGGTGGTATATGAAGATATTCACATTGAAGACTATGACAAAAGAAGACACATTATGAAGCCTATGGAGCTCGAAGACTTAGATCTTTCGTAGTTCTTTTTCTTTTGTGTTGAGTCATAGGAACCACCGTACTGTTAAGTGGGGTCCAGGAGAACCAGTCAGAATGACTGAAGTGATGCCTAAACCAAAAAACCTATGTCTTAGAGTGAAGACAATGAGAGCGAATCTTGTCCAGAGCCGGACAAGTCAGCTTTGCTTGTAGCCCAAGTAAAGTTGCCATGAGAGTTTGAAATCTGACCATTGAGACACATGTCAGTTCCTTAGTGACCCAGGGTCATTTCGGACAAATCAGGTCGGGTTGCCAAGTGGCTATAAATAGCCCACCCCCTACAACCATAAACGGTTGGCTGCTCAGATTTTAGTGCACGGCTTTTGTCGTTTGAGAGCAACCCACCTCGAAGCCTTTGAGAGAAAATTCCTAGCAAGGAGAAAAGCCCTAACCACCCAGAGCTAGAGAACATTGGGCATCACTTAAGTCTTCTTGTCTGTGTGATCTGAAGACTTATTACACTTGAGGACTGTGAATCCTCCAGACGGTTAGGCGTCGCGTTCAGAGCAGCCAAGAGACAGTGTGGATTGCCAGTGAATGAAGTCTGTGAAGGTTTGGGAGTCTACCTTGAAGACTTACCAGAGTGATTGGGCGAGGACTAAGTGACCTTAGCTCAAGGAGAATACGGTGAGGACTTGGTGTCCTGAGCTGCGTGTTCAGGACTGGGTGTCCGGGACTATGTGTCCTAAGGTTTAAATACCTAGCCGCTCCAACCAGACGTACAGTTGTCACAGCAACTGGAACTGGTCCAACACATCATTGTCTTCAACGAGTCACTGGTTTCATCTTCACTTCCTTTTACTTACTGTTACTCATTGTGAAGCCAGTGCATGCTTGCTATACCTTTTGTCTTCACAACGTAACTGTATGATTTGTTTGGCTTCATAACTTCTTCCTACCTGATCCTTATTCACTCTATTGAATACTTGACCATGGCTTGCCTAGTGTAATCTAACTTCCGCTGCATAGTGATAGGCTTATCTCTATTGTTTGTCTTCATAACTTCCACGTTTTGAAGACTTTCATAAAAATCGCCTATTCACCCCCCTCTAGTCGATATAACACACTTTCACCGGTACTAAATGTTCAACACGAACCGACATTAATGCAAATCCGTTCGAACGGGCACTAATGGTACCATTAGTACCGGGCCAAAATCAAACCGGCACTAATGTGCTTCACGTTTGATCCTTTTTCTACTAGTGGCATAGGCTGGATACACCTTCAAAGGAACCTGATCTTGTAACACTGATCTCCAGTATGGGAAGAAACTTCTCTTTGTATATGTGGGATCCCATCCTCCGCCTGCTTTCTTTCTCACAGCCTGTCACATAGTTCATTAGAGGTACATCATAAAAAATAAATAGAAACATCCATACTTCCAGCCAGCACCTCTCGCTTGAGTACTCCCTCTGTAAACTAATATAAGAGTGTTTAGATCACTATTTTAGTGATCTAAATGCTCTTATATTAGTTTACGGAGGGAGTATTATGTTGACCAATACACAACATTGGTGTTTCATTAGATATGAATGATGTTACTGCAGTGTAGTAATTAAGTAGCATGCTTAAGCAACATAACAAGCTGTTGAACCAGCACAATGCATGGCACAAACTCGCAACTGAAGCATGCTTTGTTACTGCCTCCAACAATCATATTACACTGCATCTCTTTTGCTCTATGGAGGTGCTGACAACAATTGAAAAAACAAAACCTTGTAACGCAAGCAAGTTGGTGTACATTGAAGATAAAACCAAACATGAGGCACCAACAAGGAGAGAAGGAAAAGTAAGGGGATCTAAAGCTAGCATGGTTCAGGCATGCGAATCCACATGTTCCTATCCAAGGTTCATATATTACAACAACAAACATATTGTTTCAGTAGACTTAAGTACCCTATAATATTACAGGGCTAAACAAAATAACTAATGTAATGGAATGAGTCATCAATCAAATTATGTAAATGAAGGTAACACAAACTTTGGGAGCAGGGTCTGGGATGATTATGTCATTTTCCATGGACTTGGCGATCTTAATATCCCTTTCTAGCATAAGCTGAAAGAGAGAATGTCAGGAGTCAGCACTGGAAAAGAAAAAATAAGGCGAGAGGAATATCACACAGATGGATAGTTATCATACCTCCTCAACCTTTTCCAAATCAAAATCCTCAGTGATTTCAAAACAAGGGACAGGGGGCTTCGGATAATCATTTCTTACTGTAATTGCTTTATCCTTACCATTAACGTTATATTTGCTCAGGGCAAGTAACTCGCTTTTCCGCGGTGCATCAAATTTCAATTCCATCCTTTTTTTGTTTTCCTGAAACAAGGAAGTTTAATCTCGAATTATGTTCCAAACAAGATTACTATACGGGGGCCACTGAAATAAATCCAGGATGACCCTGAGATAAAATCAGTCCTATCTAAAATGGGTCGTGGATCACTGAAACATGAACATATGCAGCAAATAGAAAACGATGTATTAACTCTGTGAATCCTGAAATGCAACAATGCTAAATGCGAAATGAAGGGACGCACAAGTTTCTGAAATACAAGTTGGGCCGGGTGCTAGAAACTCTGGTGAATAGACATTATGGGAATCCAGAAACCAAAAGCTAAATTTGATGTTTCAGTTTAACAAGTATAAATGATAGTCATCACTGGTTAATGACTCCCATGAATAACTGAATTGCCCTTGCTTGATGCCACCTGAAGCACAACGAGACATCTTCACTTGCAAGTAAACAAAAAATAGTAGTCGCATTTTGAGTGTCATATTTACTTCATATAAAAATATGTGATGAATCAGTGTTCTTGTATACAACTCGCAGAGTACATTCTCACAGATTAAGTTTTCAGTCCAATGTTTAGAGTAGAGAACCGTCGGAGAAATTTATACTCAGATTGGAAACTAGATCAAACAAGAAGGACGCGACAGTGATAAAAATTCATCTAGGGCTTTAGAATCAGCTTTAGTCAACAGTAAACGCATCAGAGAAGGTCCGACTAACAATTTCATCAGTACTCTAGGGCAAGATTGGGCACACACACAGAAACACATACATAACAGATCAGACATCAAACGAGAAGCAAGAGTTGTGCGGCGGGAAGAGCGGTACCTCGTTGGCGGCTCGCCGCGGATGTGGAAGGAGGCGACGACGCGTACGTCGGCCACTCGCCACGCGCCGGCACACTGTATCTGACGGCTGGGAATGGAAGAGCTTTTTTTTAGAGACAGGGAGAAGGCCACGTGCGATCAGAAAGGCCCATTGAAATGAGAAACCTGGCCAGACAGGCCGGCGCGCCACGGCCCAGGTACGCCTAATACACGAGCCGTCACTCGTGCCGCACTCCTGGCCCAGGCACGGCACAACAAGGAAACGGGTCAGCCCACTGGCACGTTTAGCCCACCAGCCGGCCTGATTTTAGGCTACTCATCATGATAAGTCTTTACCAATGACAAGCGCCACATATACTTCTCGCAAAAAAAAGACAAGCACGTATGCTGCCCAATGGTATAACACTTTAGATTTTAGGGTTTGAGCTATGGTTAAGGTCCAATTTTTTCTACATCGATACCGAAGGCTCCAAACCTTTTTCTAAATTTAACTTCCAACATTACGAAATTATGCATTTCTCGCAATTCATTTGTTAATTTTTAGGCAGTAAATGATTATTAGGGTATTTAATGGATATAATTTAAATTTGAACAACTAGTATATTAAAACAATGCCTACAATTTGGAAGAAAATCATATTTAAATTCTAAAGTACCTTGCATGGTAGGTGTTATCTAAGATATGTATGGAAAACTAAAAAGTTTGTAGTTTGAAAAGTCTTATATTACTTTACTGTGCTGAGGACCATGTTGGAATTGCTCTAATTATGTATACATACGATTAACTCGTTGGTTTGGCGACTTCAAAATAATACACCTTGTTAAAAATTGTTTTTTTATGAACGGGCAACCTAAAATGCCCTTCATTTTCAGTAATATTTGAAAGCAGCATGATTTACAAGAATAGGAATTGAATGATCTCGAATACCGACCACCAAAAACTGCTACTCCCCTACCTGCCTTGAGTCTAGGCATTTCCCACAATTTCGTGCCTGTTTGGCAACGGACCGCTCCAGCTACTCCGCTCCGCTCGGCGCTGGAATGCGAAGCGGCAGAATGGCAGCTCCACCAAAATGAACTGCGCTCCGCTCCGCTCCGCCACTTCAGCTCCACAGAGTTGGGAGCCGGAGTGTTCCGGAACAGGCCCTTCATCTCCTCAATGTCCAGATCGGCAACTCTAGAAGCAGAGGAGGTAATGCTATCAAAGACTCTAGAGCTCCTTTCAGGCCATATTTTCCTCATGCCCGCAATAGAAACTGCCACAATTTACTTTCTATGTCAAAAACAGAGGACGACCATGCACAGACCAAGTCAAGAGGAGAAGAGATCAAAGACCTGATGGCCCTAAAACCCAGAAGCCTAAACCAAACCTCATGAGAAAAAGGACAACAATGAGCAACTGAGCTCTAGTCTCATGGCTTGGCCGCAAAGAGTAGACTCTCTTTGCCAGCCCGTCTGCAGGGCAAAATCTGTCATGCATGACCAACCTTTTTGTTCTGCAAATTTTGATATATTATATGTATTTTTCTGAATTAGGATGATTTAGTTATGATTTTTTCAAGTTTGAAAATTGCCCTGTAGTGCCGTCATGCAAACTATAGTGCCGGTTTGTGTCTCCAACCGGTACTATAGGTCAGACCCCTTTAGTACCGGTTCATGGCACAAACCGGTACTAAAGGTTAGCCCTTTAGTACCGGTTTGTGACACGAACCGGTACTAAAGGTGATCGTGGGGACCCGGCCTGACGCCAGCCTGCCACCACCCCTTTAGTATCGGTTCGTGCCACGAACCGGTACTAAAGGTTCAACACGAACCGGCATTAATGCAAATCCGTTCGAACCGGCACTAATGGTACCATTAGTACCGGGCCAAAATCGAACCGGCACTAATGTGCTTCACGTTTGACCCTTTTTCTATTAGTGGCATAGGCTGGATACACCTTCAAAGGAACCCGATCTTGTAACACTGATCTCCAGTATGGGAAGAAACTTCTCTTTGTATATGTGGGATCCCATCCTCCGCCTGCTTTCTTTCTCACAGCCTGTCACATAGTTCATTAGAGGTACATCATAAAAAATAAATAGAAACATCCATACTTCCAGCCAGCACCTCTTGCTTGAGTACTCCCTCTGTAAACTAATATAAGAGTGTTTAGATCACTATTATAGTGATCTAAACGCTCTTATATTAGTTTACGGAGGGAGTACCAATATACAACATTGGTGTTCCATTAGATATGAATGATGTTACTGCAGTGTAGTAATTAAGTAGCATGCTTAAGCAACATAACAAGCTGTTGAACCAGCACAATGCATGGCACAAACTCGCAACTGAAGCATGCTTTATTACTGCCTCCAACAATCATATTACACTGCATCTCTTTTGGTCTATGGAGGTGCTGACAACAATTGAAACAACAAGGAGAGAAGGAAAAGTAAGGGGATCTAAAGCTAGCATGGTTCAGGCACGCGAATCCACATGTTCCTATCCAAGGTTCATATATGACAACAACAAACATATTGTTTCAGTAGACTTAAGTACCCTATAATATTACAGGGATAAGCAAAATAACTAATGTAATGGAATGAGTCATCAATCAAATTATGTAAATGAAGGTAACACAAACTTTGGGAGCAGGGTCTGGGATGATTATGTCATTTGCCATGGACTTGGCGATCTTAATATCCCTTTCTAGCATAAGCTCAAAGAGAGAATGTCAGGAGTCAGCACTGGAAAAGAAAAAACAAGGCGAGAGGAATATCACACAGATGGATAGTTATCATACCTCCTCAACCTTTTCCAAAACAAAATCCTCAGTGATTTCAAAACAAGGGACAGGGGGCTTCGGATAATCATTTCTTACTGTAATTGCTTTATCCTTACCATTAACGTTATATTATATGTATTTTTCTGAATAAGTATGATTTAGTTATGATTTTTTCAAGTTTGAAAATTGCCTTATAGTGCCGTCATGCAAACTATAGTGCCGGTTTGTGTCTCCAACCGGTACTA
>NC_057797.1:200913537-200918554 GCF_018294505.1 Triticum aestivum
TATTAACCCTCAGGAGTTTAGCTTGAGCATAAAGTCACACATTCCATAGTTTGACCATAGTTTGACCAGATTTGACCAAAATTCAAAAAATTGAAATAAATATTTAGTAACACTAATATTCTAGAATAACTAGTTTGACCATTGTTTGACCATAGTTTGCCCACAGTTTGAATATTTTTCAATTTTTTCCACTCTAGATCTTAAAAGCCCCGTAACTTTTTTTCTATTAGGTTTTTGAGGATTTTGCAAATGTTTAACGGGGTTCCCCAGTTAAATTTGGATGTAACTTTTCGAGTAGATGATTTTTTATATAAAAAACTTTTTCATCCGAGTTAGTATGCAAAAGTTATGCCAATTTTTACAAATTTCAAAGAGATTTTGCAAATAAAGTCAAAATTCACATTTGCAAATTTTCCCAACTAGACCACATATCACAAGGGAAACTTATTTTCTTTTATTTTTTTGACATTTCCATCATTTTCGTTTATTTTTATTAAAACTGAAAAGGCGATCCAAGGGGGGGGGGGTAGAGTTTGATAATTGCCCTATAGTGCCGGTTTGTGTCTCCAACCGGTACTAAAGGTGATCGTGGGGCCCCGGCCTGACGCCAGCCTGCCACCACCCCTTTAGTACCGGTTCGTGCCACGAACAGGTACTAAAGATTCAACACGAACCGGCATTAATGCAAATCCGTTCGAACCGGCACTAATGGTACCATTAGTACCGGCTCAAATACAAACCGGCACTAATGTGCTTCACGTTTGACCATTTTTCTACTAGTGATAGGTTTTAATATTACTCATCCGAATTCCATCAACACGTTATTTGGGACATGGCTAGATGGGATTGATGTAGAAATAGCGAGGCATATCCGTGTAGGAGTGTGTGCTTTATTATGGGCAGTTTGGAGCTGCATAAACGACTTGGATTTTAACAGAACAACAAATATTCATTTCTTGCAGGTTGTTTTCAGGGCCACTACACTCATCCGTATGTGATCGCTACTCACTCCGACGGAGGCCAGGGAGCATTTGGTTACTGGATCTATCCGATGGGAGACGGTAGCACGGGCTATCTTCAACCGGTTTGGATGGCAGTCATGTAATAGGATACATGTTTAGTTTCCAATCTTCTATTTTCCTGCCGGTTGTGGCTGTCCTGTTTTTGCTTTCGTGCTCTTTGTGAGCATTTTTTACTTTTGTTGTGGGCATGTTGTGGGCATCGGAGTAAGGGAATAATTAGTGCGTGTATGCTGTGGGCATGTTGCTGAAAACAGTAGGCAGAATTGCTTCTTGGGGGCACTAGCAGACCGATGCTTTTTCAGTTTTGCGGGAACTAGCAGACCGTTGCTAAGGCTCTCCCATCTGATTCCATGGTCGAGCGTAGCCGCGTAGGGCACTCTGTCCCATGCATACATCAATTAAGTCCACCATCCATATCAGTGGGTCATAATGTCCCATGCATGCATCAATTGATTCAGCCAGAACTGTGTCAACTTTATCTACTATAATGTTTCTGGAAGAACAAAGTCAGAGATCTGATTCTTTACTGATTTTGCAGCACAGGAGGTTGCCGAAGACAAGCCCATGAAAGCTTCTTTTTTTTGCGGGAAATAACCTGCATCACTCATGTAGCATCGGCTACTTCAGAATTACAGAGTTCCACAATATTAACAGGACCAGAGGCAAGCCAAACTGCAGTTCTACCACTGATCCTCCCATAGCTAGCTAATACATGACTCACCAAATTCTGGTTTCGTCGAATATGAGTAATACAAGTATTTCTACGTGACATGAGTAATCTAATCTCATTCACCATGAAAGCTGATCATAGTGACAACACCAAGATGGAAACCGGCATGTATTTGTCCATATCGAAACTGCTGATTCATTTGTTGTTGATATAGCATGTAGATATGGCTGAGTATGTTGCTGCTACAATCGCTCATACTCCCTCCGTTCGGAAGTATTTGTCTTCAAACGGGATAAAAGGGGATGTATCCATTTAATTGACAAGTATTTTCGGATGAAGGGAGTACAATGAAGATGGATCCATGCTTGGGGATGAGTTTCACGTGGATTTATTTTATATACCAGGTATTGAAAATAAAAACATGGTATATAAACAGTCATGATGGTTAGTCCACACACCTATCCAAGAAACCGGCAATGATCGGCCATTCATTCTAGTGCACACTTCAGGGTGGACGGCACGAGCGGTCTTTCTGACCGGCTCGTGGCCCGCTCGGTCCTAGCCAGCTCGGGCCTAGCCCACTCAAAAAATCGGCCGGTCTGAGCTCAGAATTCTGGCCCCACAAAGCTTCGGTCCGGTCCGGGCTTTAACCGAGCCAACCGAGCAGACCGAAGAACGTGGCCAGGGCATGGCGAGAGTGTGACGGGAGCGTGGTGGGGCGTGGCGGGGGCGTGGCGGGGGCGTGGCGGCCCAGGCACGGCGGGGGCTGAAGAAACTGTCGCCGTTCATGTTCACCGCCACGGGGGCTGTCGTCCGCGCGGCCACTGGACTCGCTGGCCCCTGGGAACTATGTCCACTGGACACGCCCCACTCAGATCTATGGTATGCACCAACGAACGCAACGTGGGAGGTCCTGCATCGCCGCAGCGGGCATCGTTTTTTTCATCTCCGTCCACCGGCCGTCGTGCCAAATTAGCCGTCGATGAGCTCGCTCTGGTAATCTTCTTGGCTTCTCTAGCTCTCTCTGGATCTTCCAAAGCTGCCTGACATCTCCACGACGAGCCTCGCTGCCTCCAGCGCCCTCCCCGCATCGCCATGCTCCGGCGCGTGCTCTGTGGTGAACTCCGGCCAGTCCAAACGAGCCGCTCGGTCCGGCTCGGGCTTCGTCCCTGCCGGTCCGGTCCCTGGAAACAGAACCCTGACGCTGCTCGTTCCGGTCCGGTCCGGACCGCCGACGGCCGGTCCAAAGGACGGGTCGGTCAGGGACCGGACCGGCCCGGACCGTGTCCACCCTGATGCACACCCACGACGTCGTACACGATGTATGGAGAAAGAATCTTATCCTGCGTACAATGCCGGCCAACCTACGGCGGACCTTGACGTCGATCGTTGAATAGGTCTGTCTATATGTACGGTCGAGTCAGTCATGGTGTAGGTGTTTGGGCGGGCAGCGGTCTACAGTATTTGCGCGTATTTGTTCTTATCAACGACGACGACGACCCTGGCCTAGACAGCTCGGCGGACGACGACATTGCCGGCGTGTTTCTTCCTCGTCAGCGTCAACGACGACGACTTAGCTACTACTCTTTTGTTGCACTGGTCTCCCCCGTGGAAATTCCAGGAAAAATCCACGGCCATCTGTGGCTGGTATGTCGCCTCGATCGGTTGGCTGGCCATGACCGTGCTGGCCGGTGTAGTTGACGTCGCACGCTCATCGTCGTCTTCTTCTTGCTCTCTCCGTTCCAAATTACTTGTTACAGAAATGGATGTATCTAGTACTAAAATACATCTAGATACATCTATTTCTGCGACGAGTAATTGGAACGGAGGGAGTAGTGCGCAAGATCCTCCCCAACCTCGGGTTTGACGCGGTCACGCGGCGCACAAGCTCGGACAGAGTACAATTTCTAGTACCACATCAATTTCCCGCGGGGGCGTGCTCACGGCAAGCCAGCAGCATGCTACACAACCTGGACAACGTCGGGGCAGAGCATCATCGCCGCGGAGCTCGACAGACTCATCGCGGAGCGGCGGAGCCAGCGCCTCAAAGCAAACACATCAGAGAGAGGGGGAGGTGCAAAAACGCTGACATGTGGGACCTACCTCTAACTTAACGGTCCAGTAAAGCACTTACAGCCAGGCCCACAAGTCAGAACTGACGTCAATGCACTTTTACACAATGATTTATGTTACTCCCTCCATTTACTATACAAGGTCACTATATAATATACATTTTGCCTGAATTAAGGCCACCAACAGTACTGAGTGTGGTTTTATATAGCTCAACCTACGTGGTAACCCTTATCTTTACCATCCATTTCTGCATCACGATCTGTGCAGACGTATTTGTCTTTTTTGGTTTTTTCAAACAACATAACATATAAACTTCAAATTTTGCAGAACAACAATACATTCTAACTACAATGTGGGAAAAAACTTTCAGATTTTTTCATGTATTTTAAATACTTAAAATTATATTTTTAGTCAAACAAAATCTTATTTTGTATATTTATATCAGACAAAAAAACATGAGAGTTTTTTCACACATTGGTGTTCTAATGTTTGTTCGATCCGCAAAGTTTGAAGATCATATGTTGTTTCATTTGAGAGAAACAAAAAAGAGAAATCTTCTTATTCTAAGTAAGTTGTGGAGTACAGATCTCAAAGCAAGGCTGGAGGGTCGAGGATAAGAGGTTCCATGTAGCCTGAGCTACAAGGGAACTTTGTGGCAACAGTAATCAAGGCAAAAATTAATGATACTTTCTCATACTAGCATCGGTTTAATACTTGCATGCATGTAGTCATAATGACACACAACTACTCCCTCCGTTCCTAAATATAAGTCTTTGTAGAGTTTCCACTATGAAGTACATACAGATGTATATAGATGCATTTTAAGGTATGGATTCATTCATTTTGCTCCGTATGTAGTCCACCTAGTGGATGTTAGAATATAGTTTGGGTTTAAAGATAGAGATAAGGAGTAGATTGAATAGGTTTAAACCATGTATTACTTATCTTGTACTCCAAGCCTCTACCCCCTCGTCTATTCTATATATACCCTTGTGAGGGTCAGATGACAATAACAGAAAACAACAATATTATCATATTACAATTTCTATAACCATATTGAATTCATGCTCCTCTTGGTTTACAGGGTTTTGAACAATATTAGCGGAAGCAGGGGCAGGCCGCAATTATTTATTGCGTTTTCTGGGGTTTGAACCCTGGACCTCTTGGTTGTAAGTTTATGCACCTAACCAGTTCACCCATCAATCCGAACTGATAGACAGAGGTGGGCAATATATTTCAATACCCCCCCCCC
>NC_057797.1:200918564-200922468 GCF_018294505.1 Triticum aestivum
TATAGTGCCGGTTTGTGTCTCCAACCGGTACTACAGGTCAGACCCCTTTAGTACCGGTTCGTGGCACAAACCGGTACTAAAGGTTAGCCCTTTAGTACCGGTTTGTGACACGAACCGGTACTAAAGGTGATCGTGGGGCCCCGGCCTGACGCCAGCCTGCCACCACCCCTTTAGTACCGGTTCGTGCCACGAACCGGTACTAAAGGTTCAACATGAACCGGCATTAATGCAAATCCGTTCGAACCGGCACTAATGGTACCATTAGTACCGGGCCAAAATCAAACCGGCACTAATGTGCTTCACGTTTGACCCTTTTTCTACTAGTGGCATAGGCTGGATACACCTTCAAAGGAACCCAATCTTGTAACACTGATCTCCAGTATGGGAAGAAACTTCTCTTTGTATATGTGGGATCCCATCCTCCGCCTGCTTTCTTTCTCACAGCCTGTCACATAGTTCATTAGAGGTACATCATAACAAATAAATAGAAACATCCATACTTCCAGCCAGCACCTCTCGCTTGAGTACTCCCTCTGTAAACTAATATAAGAGTGTTTAGATCACTATTTTAGTGATCTAAAGGCTCTTATATTAGTTTACGGAGGGAGTATTATGTTGACCAATACACGACATTGGTGTTTCATTAGATATGAATGATGTTACTGCAGTGTAGTAATTAAGTAGCATGCTTAAGCAACATAACAAGCTGTTGAACCAGCACAATGCATGGCACAAACTCGCAACTGAAGCATGCTTTGTTACTGCCTCCAACAATCATATTACACTGCATCTCTTTTGGTCTATGGAGGTGCTGACAACAATTGAAACAACAAAACCTTGTAACGCAAGCAAGTTGGTGTACACTGAAGATAAAACCAAACATGAGGCACCAACAAGGAGAGAAGGAAAAGTAAGGGGATCTAAAGCTAGCATGGTTCAGGCACGCGAATCCACATGTTCCTATCCAAGGTTCATATATGACAACAACAAACATATTGTTTCAGTAGACTTAAGTACCCTATAATATTACAGGGATAAGCAAAATAACTAATGTAATGGAATGAGTCATCAATCAAATTATGTAAATGAAGGTAACACAAACTTTGGGAGCAGGGTCTGGGATGATTATGTCATTTGCCATGGACTTGGCGATCTTAATATCCCTTTCTAGCATAAGCTGAAAGAGAGAATGTCAGGAGTCAGCACTGGAAAAGAAAAAATAAGGCGAGAGGAATATCACACAGATGGATAGTTATCATTCCTCCTCAACCTTTTCGAAATCAAAATCATCAGTGATTTCAAAACAAGGGACAGGGGGCTTCGGATAATCATTTCTTACTGTAATTGCTTTATCCTTACCATTAATGTTATATTTGCTCAGGGCAAGTAACTCGCTTTTCCGTGGTGCATCAAATTTCAATTCCATCCTTTTTTTTGTTTTCCTGAAACAAGGAAGTTTAATCTCGAATTATGTTCCAAACAAGATTACTATACGGGGGCCACTGAAATAAATCCAGGATGACCCTGAGATAAAATGAGTCCTATCTAAAATGGGTCGTGGATCACTGAAACATGAAAATATGCAGCAAATAGAAAATGATGTATTAACTCTGTGAATCCTGAAATGCAACAATGCTAAATGCGAAATGAAGGGACGCACAAGTTTCTGAAATACAAGTTGGGCCGGGTGCTAGAAACTCTGGTGAATAGACATTATGGGAATCCAGAAACCAAAAGATAAATTTGATGTTTCAGTTCAACAAGTATAAACGATAGTCATCACTGGTTAATGACTCCCATGAATAACTGAATTGCCCTTGCTTGATGCCACCTGAAGCACAACGAGACATCTTCACTTGCAAGTAAACAAAAAACAGTAGTCGCATTTTGAGTGTCTTATTTACTTCATATAAAAATATGTGATGAATCAGTGTTCTTGTATACAACTCGAGAGTACATTCTCACAAATTAAGTTTTCAGTCCAATGTTTAGAGTAGAGAACCATCGGAGAAAGTTTATACTCAGATTGGAAACTAGATCAATCAAGAAGGACGCGACAGTGATAAAAATTCATCTAGGGCTTTAGAATCAGCTTTAGTCAACAGTAAACGCATCAGAGAGGGCCCGACTAACAATTTCATCAGTACTCTAGGGCAAGATTCGGCACACACACAGAAACACATACATAATAGATCAGACATCAAACGAGAAGCAAGAGCTGTGCGGCGGGAAAAGCGGTACCTCGTTGGTGGCTCGCCGCGGATGTGGAAGGAGGCGACGGCGCGTACGTCGGCCACTCGCCACGCGCCGGCACACTGTATCTGACGGCTGGGAATGGAAGAGCTTTTTTTTAGAGACAGGGAGAAGGCCACGTGCGATCAGAAAGGCCCATTGTAATGAGAAACCTGGCCAGACAGGCCGGCGCGCCACGGCCCAGGTACACCTAATACACGGGCGTCACTCGTGCCGCACTCCTGGCCCAGGCATGGCACAACAAGGAAACGGGTCAGCCCACTGGCACGTTTAGCCCACCAGCCGGCCTGATTTTAGGCTACTCATCATGATAAGTCTTTACCAGTGACAAGCGCCACATATACTTCTCGCAAAAAAAAAGACAAGCACGTATGCTGCCCAATGGTATAACACTTTAGATTTTAGGGTTTGAGCTATGGTTAAGGTCCAATTTTTTCTACATCGATACCGAAGGCTCCAAACCTTTTTCTAAATTTAACTTCCAACATTACGAAATTATGCATTTCTCGCAATTCATTTGTTAATTTTTAGGCAGTAAATGATTATTAGGGTATTTAATGGATATAATTTAAATTCGAACAACTAGTATATTAAAACAATGCCTACAATTTGGAAGAAAATCATATTTAAATTCTAAAGTACCTTGCATGGTAGGTGTTATCTAAGATATGTATGGAAAACTAAAAAGTTTGTAGTTGGAAAAGTCTTATATTACTTTACTGTGCTGAGGACCATGTTGGAATTGCTCTAATTATGTATACATACGATTGACTCGTTGGTTTGGCGACTTCAAAATAGTACACCTTGTTAAAAATTGTTTTTTTATGAACGGGCAACCTAAAATGCCCTTCATTTTCATTAATATTTGAAAGCAGCATGATTTACAAGAATAGGAATTGAATGAACTCGAATACCGACCACCAAAAACTGCTCCTCCCCTACCTGCCTTGAGTCTAGGCATTTCCCACAATTTCGTGCCTGTTCGGCAACGGACCGCTCCAGCTACTCCGCTCCGCTCGGCGCTGGAATGCGAAGCGGTAGAATGGCAGCTCCACGAAAATGAACGGCGCTCCACTCCGCTCCGCCACTTCAGCACCACGGAGTTGGGAGCCGGAGTGTTCCGGAACAGGCCCTTCATCTCCTCAATGACCAGATCGGCAACTCTGGAAGCAGAGGAGGTAATGCTATCAAAGACTCTAGAGCTCCTTTCAGGCCAGATTTTCCTCATGCCCGCAATAGAAACCGCCACAATTTACTTTCTATGTCAAAAACAGAGGACCACCATGCACAGACCAAGTCAAGAGGAGAAGAGATCAAAGACCCGATGGCCCTAAAACCCAGAAGCCTAAACCAAACCTCGTGAGAAAAAGGACAACAATGAGCAACTGAGCTCTAGTCTCATGGCTTGGCCGCAAAGAGTAGACTCTCTTTGCCAGCCCGTCTGCAGGGCAAAATCTGTCATGCATGACCAACCTTTTTGTTCTGCAAATTTTGATATATTATATGTATTTTTCTGAATTAGGATGATTTAGTTATGATTTTTTCAAGTTTGAAAATTGCCCTATAGTGCCGTCATGCAAACTATAGTGCCGGTTTGTGTCTCCAACCGGTACTATAGGTCAGACCCCTTTAGTACCGGTTCGTGGCACAA
>NC_057797.1:200922931-201014051 GCF_018294505.1 Triticum aestivum
TGCCACGAACCGGTACTAAAGGTGATCGTGGGGCCCCGGCCTGACGCCAGCCTGCCACCACCCCTTTAGTACCGGTTCGTGCCACGAACCGGTACTAAAGGTTCAACACGAACCGGCATTAATGCAAATCCGTTCGAACCGGCACTAATGGTACCATTAGTACCGGGCCAAAATCAAACCGGCACTAATGTGCTTCACGTTTGACCCTTTTTCTACTAGTGGCATAGGCTGGATACACCTTCAAAGGAACCCGATCTTGTAACACTGATCTCCAGTATGGGAAGAAACTTCTCTTTGTATATGTGGGATCCCATCCTCCGCCTGCTTTCTTTCTCACAGCCTGTCACATAGTTCATTAGAGGTACATCATAAAAAATAAATAGAAACATCCATACTTCCAGCCAGCACCTCTCGCTTGAGTACTCCCTCTGTAAACTAATATAAGAGTGTTTAGATCACTATTTTAGTGATCTAAACGCTCTTATATTAGTTTACGGAGGGAGTATTATGTTGACCAATACACAACATTGGTGTTTCATTAGATATGAATGATATTACTGCAGTGTAGTAATTAAGTAGCATGCCTAAGCAACATAACAAGCTGTTGAACCAGCACAATGCATGGCACAAACTCGCAACTGAAGCATGCTTTGTTACTGCCCCCAACAATCATATTACACTGCATCTCTTTTGGTCTATGGAGGTGCTGACAACAATTGAAACAACAAAACCTTGTAACGCAAGCAAGTTGGTGTACACTGAAGATAAAACCAAACATGAGGCACCAACAAGGAGAGAAGGAAATCCAATGTTCACAAATGCTCTGTTTCCCATGTGCATTCCTATCCTATTCCGGTGTTTTTCCTCCTATCCCTGCATTTTTAGACATGCAAGCCAAATGAGCCCTTACAGAATTACTTCAGTTACAGGTAGGTGTCGAAGAAAACTTTGTGTGGTTTGTCCTGCTCCTGTATTGACATTGTCCACCTCACCTGAGCTGCTGCATCGACAGAAGCATCCACCAAACCAGACATAATGACTCCTGACCATCTTTCGCCGCCTCAAATCTCCTTCCCTGCCACCGGCACCCACCGCAACAGCATCACCATCATCAACTCAGCAGATGAACCTGAGGAGTACACGCGTCCACAAGAGAGGTCGCACTCTTTTGTTTCTGCTTATGTTATGCATTGCTTAATATTACCTGCTACTTTATTGTCCTGTTCACCTCTTAGACTCCAAGTCAGGTCCGAATTGATGTTCAAACTTGAGTTCTAAATTAGTTGTGGGGCACATATCGAGGCAGCAATAAATAATATCTATGTCTAATATCTGGTTCACGTAGGGTATGCCTATGTTGTTCGTCTTGGGTGGGAAACAAATAGTAAAGCAATCATCATCTGTTTTTTTATTAAATTAAAGAAATCATCAGCCAGCTATCATTATTTTTGGATCCATCCACTTGTTGTTACCATTATTCTAGAGTTCTGCATGCTCTTCTTACATAATCTCACTATATTTTTTTGTATGCATGTCAGATATTGTACACAGTCATGCTGAACATGTAGAAAAAAGAGAGGAGAGTTTTGCGCGGCAATACAATGTCAAGCAGACATCGCTCCATGGTGGGTTCAATAGAAACCCCCCTCTCCAGATTGTAATCCAGAGGAAGATATCTGTTCTGAGGCAGATTCAGACGCAGCTGACCACTCCTATTTACCCCCAAAGTGTTTGCTCTAACTTGACATGATGATCTTAGTCATATCATGCATATGTTGCCTTGCAGTGCCTACTTTCGATATCATATATGTCATCTGCTTAGTTTAGACATGTTCTGTAATGCCACCTATTTAGTTTCAATATCATATATGGGAATTATGCAGTCTCATGTCTTCTAGCCAGCCATAATATATCTGAAATGTGCAATGCCATCCTGTTTAACCAGGCATCATATATTTGAATGATATCTTGCCCATACTTTTCTTCATTACATTTCCATTTGTCGACAACGTTTGTACATTAAACTACTCTTCCTGTGAATCACCCATATGAGTGGGTGATGGAAAAATCTGGAGTGAAAACAAGGCCTTCAGAGCAGACAGTGCTACCTGTCGAAGCAGATCTCTTTCTGGCTCCCGATAGCTCCTCAGAGATGGATTCAGAAACAGATGACCAGTCCAATTCCCCCACTGAGGTGTATGATGTAACTTGGCATGGTTATACTACTCATATCATGCATATGGTGTCTTGCATTGCATAGTTTAGACATCATATACACAATATTCAACACCATGTTCTTAGTTCAGACATCATATATGCGAATGCCTTCTGCTTAGCATATAAATCACATATGTGAATTAAATCACGCGATCCTGATTACTTAGATAACATGTATGTGAATTATGTCATGCGATCATGTTTAGTTAGTCATCATATCTTTGAATTATGTTATGCTATGCTATCCAGTTTAGATAGACATCATATATGTGAAATTATGTCATGCTATCCCTTTTAGTTAAGGGCCATTTGCATTTCTGTCCCTAACTCGAACCACCTAATCAGATCTACCCCTAATTTGAAAGCCTACTCAAATTTGCCCCTCTGCCGTTAGGTGCCTTTATAGAAATGCCCTTCTGCGTCGTTACCGTCCGGTCAAACAACTTTGACCATCCTTAAAAAATAGCAAAAAAATGTAAAAATATAAATTTTTGTGAGATCGAAGATACTCATGTGCGTAAGGTGTGTGCAAATTTTCGTGCTATTTGGACATTCCAGGAGCTCGTGGCAAGGAAAAACAGTTAATCTGCATGCTTGTGAACAGTAAAATTGAAATAAAATAGCAAGAAAATTCAAAAAATATGAATTTTTTGGCATCAAAGTGGCTTGGGTGCACAAGGTGCTTGCAAGTTTTTGTGATCAAATGACATGCAAGGAGCTCTAGCAAGAAAAAACAAAATAGTCATTTTTTCCCAAGTTTTTTCCCGAGCCAATTTTTTTTCTCCACGAGCCCCTCTAATGTCCAAACACAACAAAAATTTGCACGCAGCTTGCAGACCCGAGCCTCTTTGATGGCAAAAAATTTCATATTTTTTTAATTTACTTGCTATTTTTTTGAATTTACTGTTCACATGCTTACATATTTATTGTTTTTCCTATGACACGAGCTCCTGGAATGCCCAAACAGCAAAAAAAATTGGACGCACCTTGCGAACCTGAGTATCTTTGATCCCACAAATTTTTCAGATTTTTAGATTTGTTTTTCTATTCTTTTCAGGACGGTCAAAGCCCTTTGACCGCCTTTGACCTGCTTTGACCGGACGGCAATGACACAGAAGGGAATTTCTGTAAGTGCACCTAACGGCGGAGGGGCAAATTTGAGCAGGCTTTGAAATTAGGGGTAAATCTGAGAGTGGGAGCAAATTAGGGGCATAAATATTAATGTCCCTTTAGTTAAACAATATACATGTCAACTATTTCATGCCCTTTTTTCACACTATCTATTGCATCTGCCTTTCATACAATGTCTGTACATTCAACTATGTTTCCTATTTATCAGCCATTTGAATTAGAGCGGGTGATGGCAGTATCTAGCGGAGTAAAAACACGGTGTTCAAATAAAATGGTGCTACCTCTTGGTGGAGATAGCACCCCGGTTGTACATGCACGAGAACCAGCCCTGCCACACATAACCGAGACTCTCATAGATTTTAATCCTACTGCAATTGATAGAGAACCAGCTTCACCCAATCTAACCCCAACCCCAGCAGATAGTAACCCAGTTCCTGTTGACACAACACCATCTCCACCACTGAGATCCCAAACAAGAGCAGTTAGTAAGGCAGCTCCAGTGCCCAAAGCGCCAGTACTGCCACGGTGAACCCCAACTCCACCAGTTAGTACACCTATTCCTGTGGAGGAAGCACAACCAGCCATTCATAGTTTAGCATCTATCGCATTTGATGTTGTTAAATCCTATGTGCGTATCTTCCCATCATGGAAATATTATACTGAAGATGAAGAAAAATGCCAGTTGCAGGTGTTTGTCCAGGAGTTATGTGTAAGTAATGTTATTCATCGCAATTACTTTGCTTTGTCCCATACATTCTACCTCCATGATAGTTATAATACAACAATTTTTTTCATTTTTCTCTATAGGGAAGGACCGATTTGGAAACTTAGGATGAGGTAACCTATGCTAATACATCTACTATCTTCAAGAATGCTTGGCGGCAGTATCGGAATTACCTGAAGAAAATGTACTTCACTCGCAAAGAAACTCATAAAATTCCCTTACGTTCTCCCGAGACACATTTACTAGACGATGACCAGGAACGCCTTGGTCTGTACTGGTCCTGAACCAAGAATGTGGTAAGGTCTATGAGCTCATTTTATTTTAAGTACTATATGCTTGCGTCTTATTGTACTCTGTTCATGTAGAACAAGTGCTTAAACCTAAAGAACAACTATTCTCATTTAAGATTCCATTGCTATCTGATAACCCACAAGTATAGGGGATCGCAACAGCTTTCGAGGGTAGAGTATTCAACCCAAATTTATTGATTCGACACAAGGGGAGCCAAAGAATATTCTCAAGTATTAGCAGCTGAGTTGTCAATTGAACCACACCTAGAAACTTAGTATCTGCAGCAAAGTGTTTAGTAGCACAGTAATATGATAGTGGTGGTAGCGGCAACAAAAGTAAAGACAGCAAAAGTAATGTTTTTGGTATTTTGTAGTGATTGTAACAGTAGCAGCGGGAAAGTAAATAAGCGAGAACCAGTATATGGAAAACTCGCAGGCACCGTATCAGTGATGGATAATTATGCCGGATGCGATTCATCATGTAACAGCCATAACATAGGGTGACACAGAACTAGCTCCAATTCATCAATATAATGTAGGCATGTATTCCATATATAGTCATACGTGCTTATGGAAAAGAACTTGCATGACATCTTTTGTCCTACCCTCTCGTGGCAGCGGGGTCCTATTGGAAACTAAGGGATATTAAGGCCTACTTTTAATAGAGAATCGGAACAAAGCATTAGCACATAGTGAATACATGAACTCCTCAAACTATGGTCATCACCGGGAGTGGTCCCGATTATTATCACTTCGGGGTTGCCGGATGATAACACATAGTAGGTGACTATAGACTTGCAAGATCGGATGAAGAACTCACATATATTCATGAAAACATAATAGGTTCAGATCTGAAATCATGGCACTTGGGCCCTAGTGACAAGCATTAAGCATAGCAAAGTCATAACAACATCAATCTCAGAACATAATGGATACTAGGGATCAAACCCTAACAAAACTAACTCGATTACATGATAAATCTCATCCAACCCATCACCGTCCAGCAAGCCTACGATGGAATTACTCACGCACGGTGGTGAGCATCATGAAATTGGTGATGGAGGATGGTTGATGATGACGATGGCGATGAACCCCCCTCTCCGGAGCCCCGAACGGACTCCAGATCAGCCCTCCCGAGAGGTTTTAGGACTTGGCGGCGGCTCCGTATCGTAAAACATGATGATTTCTTCTCTTTGATTTTTTTCTCTCCGAAAGCAAATATATAGAATTGGAGTTGGCGTCGGAGGGCATCCAGGGGGCCCACGAGGTAGGGGGCGCGCCCTAGGGGGGCGCCCCCCACCCTCGTGAGAAGGGTGTGGGCCCCCTGGTCTTCATCTTGGCGAGGATTTTTTATTATTTTTTCTAAGATGTTCCGTGGTGTTTCAGGTCATTCCAAGAATATTTGTTTTCTGCACATAAAACAACACCATGGCAATTCTGCTGAAAACAGCGTCAGTCCGGGTTAGTTCCATTCAAATCATACAAGTTAGAGTCCAAAACAAGGGCAAAAGTGTTTGGAAAAGTAGATACAACGGAGACGTATTAACTCCCCCAAGCTTAAACCCTTGCTTGTCCTCAAGCAATTCAGTTGACAAACTGAAAGAAAGAAAGAAAAACTTTTACAAACTCTGTTTGCTCTTGTTGTTGTAACTATGTCAAGCCAGCATTCAAGTTTTCAGCATAAATCATAACTAACCACATTTGCAATAATTCTCGGGTCTCATAATTACTCATATCAATATCATGATCAACTAGCAAGCCATAATAATAAATCTCTGATGACAACACTTTCTCAAAACAATCATAATATGATATAACAAGATGGTATCTCGCTAGCCCTTTCTGAGACCGCAAAACATAAATGCAGAGCACCTTTAAAGATCAAGGACTGACTAGACATTGTAATTCATGGTAAAAGAGATCAAATCATAGTCACACCCAACATAGATTAATAGTGATGAATGCAAATGACAGCTGTGCTCTCCAGCTAGTGCTTTTTAATAAGAGGGTGATGACTCAACATAAAAGTAAATGGATAGGCCCTTCGCAGAGGGAAGCAGGGATTTGTAGAGGTGCTAGAGCTCAGTTTTGAAATAGAGATAAATTGTATTTTGAGCAGTATACTTTCATTGTCAACGTAACAACTAAGAGATGGCGATATCTTCCATGCTAAACACATTATAGGCAGTTCCCAAACAGAATGGTAAAGTTTATACTCCCCCTCCACCAACAAGCATCAATCCATGGCTTGCTCAAAACAATGAGTGCCTCCAACATACATCAGGTCCCAGGGGGAGTTTTGTTTGCAATTAATTTTGATTTAGTTTGCATAAAGCATGGGACTGGGCATCCCGGTGACCAGCCATTTATCTCGTGAGTGAGGAGCGGAGTCCACTCCTCTTGAGAATAACCCACCTAACACGGAAGATAAGGATAGCCTTGGTTGATACATGAGCTAATCGAGCATACAAAACAGAATGTTTATTTGAAGGTTTAGAGTTTGGCACATACAAATTTACTTGGAACGGCAGGTAGATACGGCATATAGGAAGGTATGGTGGACTCATCTGGAATAACTTTGGGGTTTAAGGGATTGGATGCACAAGCAGTATTCCCGCTTAGTACAAGTGAAGGCTAGCAAAAGACTGGGAAGCGACCAACTAGAGAGCGACAACAGCCATGTGCATGCATTAAAATTAATAAACATTGGATGCAAGCATGAGTAGGATATAATCCACCATGAACATAAATATCGTGAAGGCTATGTTGATTTTGTTTCAACTACATGCATGAACATGTGCCAAGTCAAGTCACTTAAATCATTCAAAGGAGGATACCACCCCATCATACCACATCATAACCATCTCAATAGCATGTTGGCACACAAGGTAAATCATTATAACTCATAGCTAATCAAGCATGGCACAAGCAACTATGATCTCTAATTGTCATTGCAAACATGTTTATTCATAATAAGCTGAATCAAGAATGAGGGACTCATCATATTTACAAAAACAAAAGAGGTCGAGTTCATACCAGCTTTTCTCATCTCAGTCAGCCCATCATATATCATCATAATTGCCTTTCACTTGCACGACCGAATGGTGTGAATAATAATTATAGTGTACGTGCATTGGACTAAGCTGGAATCTGCGAGCATTCAATAAATAGGAGAAGACAAGGCAATATGGGCTCTTGGTTAAATCAACAATAATGCATATAAGAGCCACTTCAACAATTTAATTATGGTCTTCTCCTACTGCCCCCCAAATAAAAGAAAAGAAATAAAACAATTTACACGGGAAAGCTCCCAACAAGCAAAAGAAGAACGGGAAATATTTTTGGGTTTTCTTTTTAATTATTACTACTACAGCAGAAAAATGAACTACTACTAATTTTTTTGGTTTTTCTTAAGGTTTAACAAACACACAAGAAGAAAGCAGGAAAAAGAAAATAAACTAGCATGGATATTACAGTGAAAAAGTATGAGCACCGACATTTAGCAATGAGTGTGTGTGAACATAAATGTAATGTCGGTGAGAAATACATACTCCCCCAAGCTTAGGCTTTTGGCCTAAGTTGGTCTATGGCCACGGCTGGCCTGGCGGATATCCATAATAATAGTTGTTGGGGTCGTACTGTGATGAGGAAGAAGAAGGCTCCGATTGCCACTGGCTGGCAATCATCTCCGGATCATCAGAAGGCCATTCACACGCCCAAATATCCGCGGTGCGCGGCAAATTATACTTAGGCTTCGGTGCCTTTTCCTTCGAGCTTTGGCTCGATGAGCCCCTCAAAAATCTCCTCATTATTTTTCTGAAATAATCTGAAATTTTTAGTAACTTCAAACAAAAATGAACCAACTTCAATAATATTGATAGCAACTACTCCTACAAGTGCCTAGAGCCTATATCAAGCATTAGAACTACTTGGAACCATATAAATTTGACATGCAAGCTCAAGAACATGGTCACCTATGCAGCACAAATTTGCAAAGAATAAAGCACTAGAACAAAAACTAATTGGACCAATGGAGGAGTCACATACCAAGGAATAATCTCCCCAAGCAGTTTTGCGAGAGGTGCTTTGAGCAAGGAGATCGAAAATCACAGCAAAAGTGGCTGGAACTCGTGCTTGAGTTGGTTTTTCGGGTTTGTGTGAGACAGAGGAAGAAGATGGGTGCTGGGATAAGTGGAGGAGGGCCACCGTGGGCCCACGAGGTAGGGGGCGCACCCTAGAGGGGGGGCCACCACCCTCGTGGCCAGGTGGCAGCTCCTCCCGCGGTAACTTTTGCACAGTAAATCCTCAAATATTCCCGAAAAAATCATATTAAATTGGCATGTCATTATGAGGACTTTTATTTTTGGGATATTTTTATATTATGGATAAGTCAGGAAACAGACAGAAAAATACTATTTTTACTTTATTTCTACTAATTAATAGAAAGTATAGAGAGGGTACAGAAGTTTGTGCTTCTAGTTTCATCCATCTCATGCTCATCAAAAAGAATCCACTAACAAGGTTGATCAAGTCTTGTTAACAAACTCATTCCGATAATCATGAAACCGGAGAAATTTCGAATAACACTAAGTTACCTCAATGGGGATATGCACATCCCCAATAATAAGTATATCATATTTCTTCTTGACAGTATGAAGAGGAAATTCAAAACCTCCAAATATAATCAATGGAATTTTTCCAATAGAGTTGATACTATGAACTTGAGGTTGTTTCCTCGAAAAGTGTACCATATGCTCATTACCATTAACATGAAAAGTGACATTGCCTTTGTTGCAATCAATAATAGCCCCTACAGTATTAAGAAAAGGTCTTCCAAGAATAATAGACATACTATCATCCTCGGGAATATCAAGTATAACAAAGTCCGTTAAAATAGTAACATTTGCAACCACAACAGGCATATCCTCAAAAATACCGACAGGTATAGCAGTTGATTTATCAGCCATTTGCAAAGATATTTCGGTAGGTGTCAACTTATTCAAGTCAAGTCTACGATATAAAGAGAGAGGCATAACACTAACACCGGCTCCAAGATCACATAAAGCGGTTTTAATATAATTTCTTTTAATGGAGCAAGGTATAGTAGGTACTCCGGGATCTCCAAGTTTCTTTGCTTTCCACCCTTAGAAGTATAATTAGCAAGCATGGTGGAAATTTCAGCTTCCGGTATCTTTCTTTTATTAGTAATGATATCCTTCATATATTTAGCATAAGGATTTGTTTTAAGCACATCAGTTAATCGCATACGCAAGAAGATAGGCCTAATCATTTTAGCAAAGTGCTCAAAATCCTCATCATCCTTTTCTTGGATGGTTTCGGAGGAAAAGGCATGGGTTTCTGAACCCAAGGTTCCCTTTCTTTACCATGTTTCCTAGCAACAAAGTCTCTTTTATCATAACGTTGATTCTTTGATTGTGGGTTATCAAGATCAACAGCAGGTTTAATTTCTACATCTTTATCATTACTAGGTTGAGCATCATCATGAACATCATCATTAATATTTTCATTAGGTTCATGTTCATTACCAGATTGTGTTTCAGCATCACACATAGAAATATCATTTGGATTATCAGGTGGTTCAGCAATAGGTTCACTAGAAGTTTGCACAGTTCTATCATTTTTCTTCTTCTTCTTTTTAGAAGAACTAGGAACATCAATATTATTTCTTTGAGAATCTTGCTCGATTCTCTTAGGGTGGCCTTCAGGATACAAAGGTTCCTGAGTCATTCTACCAGTTCTAGTAGCCACTCTAACAATATAATCATTTTTCTT
The DNA here is from genome assembly GCF_018294505.1 of Triticum aestivum. Classification (NCBI taxonomy): domain Eukaryota; kingdom Viridiplantae; phylum Streptophyta; class Magnoliopsida; order Poales; family Poaceae; genus Triticum; species Triticum aestivum. Next base: position 200,933,087 of record NC_057797.1, read on the forward strand.
ACTATTCATTTCATCAAGCACTTCTTTTTGAGCCTCAAGTACTTGTCCTACTTGAGTGGTAACCATAGAAGCATGTTTGCTAACAAGTTTCAGTTCACATTTAATATTAGCCATATAATCACCCAAGCGTCTAATCATATAAGAATTTTCTTTTAATTGTCTACCAAAATAAGCATTGAAGTCGTCTTGCTTAAACATAAAGTTATCAAACTCATCCAAGCACTGACTAGCAATTTTAGTAGGAGGGACTTCAGCTTTATCATATTTATAGAGAGAATTTACCTTTACTACCTGTGTCGGGATATCGGGATCAGGAGGTTCTTTAATAAATAAAGAATTAAGATCATATGTTTCTTCAACGGGCGGTGAATTAAGACCATGTATTTCTTCAATAGGAGGTAAATTCTTAACGTCTTCAACTTTAATACCTTTTTCTTTCTTAGATTTCTTTGCCTCTTGCATATCTTCGGGGCTGAGGAATAGAACACCTCTATTCTTCGGAGTTGGTTTAAGAATAGGCTCAGTAATTGGAGCAGGAGCTGGCTCAGGAGGTGACCAATTATTTTCATTTGTCAACATATTATTCAATAGGATTTCAACTTAATCCGGTGTTCTTTCCCTGAAAAGAGAACCAGCACAACTATCCAGGTAATCTCTGGAAGCATCGGTTAGTCCATTATAAAAGATATCAAGTATTTCAGGTTTCTTAAGAGGATGATCAGGCAAAGCATTAAGTAACTTGAGAAGCCTCCCCCAAGCTTGTGGGAGACTCTCTTCTTTAATTTGCACCCTCAAAGCAGCTTGTTTCTTATGAGCAGGGAAATATTTAGCAGAGAAGTAATAAATCATATCCTGGAACTATGCACACAACCAGGATCAAGAGAATTAAACCATATCTTAGCATCACCCTTTAATGAGAACGGAAATATTTTGAGTATATAAAAGTAACGCGATCTCTCATCATTAGTAAACAAGGTGGCTATATCATTTAACTTAGTAAGATGTGCCACAACAGTTTCAGATTCATAGCCAGAAAACGGATCAGATTCAACCAAAGTAATTATATCAGGATCAATAGAGAATTCATAATCCTTATCAGGAACACAAATAGGTGAAGTAGCAAAAGCAGGGTTGGGTTTCATTTTATCTCTAAGTGATTCTTTGTTCCATTTAACTAATAACCTCTTAAGCTCATATCTATCTTTGCAAGCTAAAATAGCGGCAGAAGATTCCATATCAAAAAGACAACCCTCAGGAATAACATGCATATTTTCATCATCACTATCATCATCGTATTCAGATTCAATAATTCCTTTTTCTCTAGCCCTAGCAATTTGTTCATCAAGAAATTCACTAAGGGGCACGGTAGTATCAGGCATAGAAGCAGTTTCATCATAAGTATCATGCATAGCAGAAGTGGCATCATCAATAACATGCGACATATCAGAACGAATAGCAGAAGCAGGTGTAGGTGTTGCTAGCTTGCTCATAACAGAAGGTGAATCAAGTGCAGAGCTAGATGGCAGTTCCTTACCTCCCCTCGTAGTTGAGGGATAAATTGTTGTCTTAGCGTCTTTCAAGTTCTTCATAGTGTCCAGCAGATATAAATCCCAAGTGACTCAAAGAATAGAGCTATTCTCCCCGGCAATGGTGCCAGAAATTTGTCTTGATAACCCACAAGTATAGGGGATCGCAACAGCTTTCGAGGGTAGAGTATTCAACCAAAATTTATTAATTCGACACAAGGGGAGCCAAAGAATATTCTCAAGTATTAGCAGCTGAGTTGTCAATTCAACCACACCTGGAAACTTAGTATCTGCAGCAAAGTGTTTAGTAGCACAGTAATATGAAAGTGGTGGTAGCGGCAACAAAAGTAAAGACAGCAAAAGTAATGTTTTTGGTATTTTGTAGTGATTATAACAGTAGCAGCGGGAAAGTAAATAAGCGAGAACCAGTATATGGAAAACTCGTAGGCACCGGATCAGTGATGGATAATTATGTCAGATGCGGTTCATCATGTAAAGTTAATAACATAGGGTGACACAGAACTAGCTCCAATTCATCAATATAATGTAGGCATGTATTCCGTATATAGTCATACGTGCTTATGGAAAAGAACTTGCATGACATCTTTTGTCCTACCCTCCCGTGGCAGCGGGGTCCTATTGGAAACTAAGGGATATTAAGGCCTCCTTTTAATAGAGAACCGGAACAAAGCATTAGCACATAGTGAATACATGAACTCCTCAAACTATGGTCATCACTGGGAGTGGTCCCGATTATTGTCACTTCGGGGTTGCCGGATCATAACACATAGTAGGTGACTATAGACTTGCAAGATCGGATGAAGAACTCACATATATTCATGAAAACATAATAGGTTTAGATCTGAAATCATGGCACTCGGGCCCTAGTGACAAGCATTAAGCATAGCAAAGTCATAACAACATCAATCTCAGAACATAATGGATACTAGGGATCAAACTCTAACAAAACTAACTTGATTACATGATAAATCTCATCCAACCCATCACCGTCCAGCAAGCCTACGATGAAATTACTCACGCACGGCGGTGAGCATGATGAAATTGGTGATGGAGGATGGTTGATGAAGACGACGGAGACGAATCCCCCTCTCCGGAGCCCCGAACGGACTCCAGATCAGCCCTCCCGAGAGGTTTTAGGGCTTGGCGGCGGCTCCGTATCGTAAAACGCGATGATTTCTTCTCTCTGATTTTTTTTCTCTCCGAAAGCAAATATATAGAGTTGGAGTTGGCGTCGGAGGGCATCCAAGGGGCCCATGAGGTAGGGGGGCGCGCCCCCCACCCTCGTGAGAAGGGTGTGGGTCCCCTGGTCTTCATCTTTGGCGAGGATTTTTTATTATTTTTTTCTAAGATGTTCTGTGGAGTTTCAGGTCATTCCGAGAATATTTGTTTTCTGCACATAAAACAACACCATGGCAATTCTGCTGAAAACAGCGTTAGTCCGGGTTAGTTCCATTCAAATCATACAAGTTAGAGTCCAAAACAAGGGCAAAAGTGTTTGGAAAAGTAGATACGACCGAGACGTATCACTATCGTGCATACTGCTATGCTCTTGTATCACTGTATTTACTCATACAAACTTATTTTTAAATTGAACGATCCAATGGAAACTCCAATGGCACACCATGTATGTTTACGCATGTTTCTTTAACAGGTTTGCTCTTATAAATAGCTCTGTTGATTTCAATTTCAATTGTGTATACAATTGACTTCTCATATCATGCACGTTACTAGCATCACAACAGGGCCAATAGTGTTGTTGTACATGTAGACCCGTGGTACCCATCTAAAATCTTGTTGTGCCGTGTAGTTTCCCATGATTTGTATTCTTTCAGTGTTGCTTTCTCTTGAACTGGTATGATTTGAACCGTGTCTCTATTTTGATTTGGCAAGACAATGAAGTGACCATAGGACATATATATATGTTTGTTTGATGCTTTTATAATGCACTACTTGGCAATAGAAGACTTGGTAGTTTAATCTTGTCCACCTTACTAATGAACTGGTTCACGAAATGAGTTTCATATACTAGTACATGCCAAACCTGGTATGTGTCTGCTTGTTTCTTCTTTTAGAATGCTGACAAAATATTGGGGAAGAGTGCCTTATTACGCAATGGTAAAGGAAGTAATGCAGATAAGGTTCAGGATAGTGAGACATCCTTGTTGGTCTCCAACAAAGCTGATAAAACAGCTAACGAAAACTATCTTGAAGACAGTGAGACAACCCCAAAGTCCTGTCTTGGTTTATTGTTCGAGTTACTGGCCACTACCGCTTGCACAAGCTATTCAAACTCACTGTCTGAATCAGTTCGGTTTCTTGAGTCTCAAGTACAAGCTGAAAGACATCAATCAGTTGTGCTGCGACAAGAAGCGGAAGGACTGCGGAAGTCCCTGGAGCATTCAGATGCGTACTTTCTGGTGCAATAGCAAGCGTTGGAGGCTTTTAGCGCCAAACAGGACTGAAAGATCGTGGAGGGGGGTGAATAGGCGTTTTAAAATAATCACGGGGTAGGCTTGAACAAATGCGGAATAAACCTAGCGGTTAATTTGTCAAGCGCAAAACCTAAAACAACTAGGCTCACCTATGTGCACCAACAACTTAAGCTAAGCAAGATAAGCAACTATGTGATAGCAAGATATATGACAAGAAACAATATGGCTATCAAAAAGTAAAGTGCATAAGTAAAAGAGCTCGGGTAAGAGATAACCGAGGCACGCGAAGACGACGATGTATCCCGAAGTTCACACCCTTGCGGATGCTAATCTCCGTTTGGAGCGGTGTGGAAGCACAATGCTCCCCAAGAAGCCATTAGGGCCACCGTAATCTCCCCACGCCCTTGCACAATGCAAGATGTTGTGATTCCACTAAGGGACCCTTGAGGGCGGTCACCAAACCCCTACAAATGGCAACCCTTGGGCGCGGTCACCGAACCCGTACACATTGCTCGGGGCGATCTCCACAACCTAATTAGAGACCCCGACGCTTGCCCGGAGCTTTACACCACAACGAGTGAGCTCCAAACACCACCAACCATCTAGGGAGCCCAAGCACCCAAGATGAACAAGCTCAAGGGTACCAAGCACCCAAGAGTAATAAGCTTCTCAACTTGTAACTTCCACGTATCACCGTGGAGAACTCAAACCGATGCACCAAATGCAATGGCAAGGGAACACGGAGTGCCCAAGTCCTTCTCTCTCAAATCCCACCGAAGCAACTAATGCTAGGGAGGAAAATGAGAGGAAGAACAAGAAGGAGAACACCAAGAACTCCAAGATCTAGATCCAAGGGGTTCCCCTCACATAGATGAGAAAGTGATAGGTGGAAATGTGGATCTAGATCTCCTCTCTCTTGTTCCTCAAAAACTAGCAAGAATCCATGGAGGGATTGAGAGTTAGCAAGCTCGAAGAAGGTCAACAATGGGGGAAGAACACGAGCTCAAAGGATAAGGTTCATTGGGGAAGAAGACCCCCTTTTATAGGAGGGGGAAAATCTAACCGTTATGTGCTCAGCCTACACACAAGCGGTACTACCGCTCGGGCGGAAGAAGCATGGAAAAGGAGCAACACAACATGAACCTTGGGGCGGTAGTACTGCATATGAGCTGTACTACTGCTCACCCTAGTGGTACTACCGCTGGAGGAGCAGAACACGGGACCAAAAGAGGCAGGGCAGAGCAGAGTACGATGGCAGTAATGCAGTAGCGGTACTACTGCCCGACCGAAGCGGTACTACCGCTTAGGCGGAACTACCGTGCCTTACTACCGTGCAACTACTGCTAAACCCGACACGAAAAGAGCAGGACCCAAAATCAAGGCGGTAGAAGAGCGGCACTACGGCGGTACTACAGCTGAGAGCTCCAAGCGGTACTACCGCTTGGGCTCGTGGTACTACCGCTGGGACCAGACAAAAGCCACTCTCAAGAAAACAAGAACTGCCATAACTTCTGCATATGAGCTCTGAATTGAGCAAACTCAAGCTTGTTGGAGACAAGACGACGAGTAGCATCAAAACAACGAAGAACGGGCAAAACCTCCAACATCGAAAACATCATAGAAGATGCAAGTGAACTCCGTTTTCGATGAACTCGAGCTTGTCATCAAGATGACCATAAGCTCCAAAACTCTAAAAGAGAACCGAACAAGAACCAAGAAATATGATGCAAGGATGCAATGGTTTGAGCTCTCTACGAATGATACGATCAAGCTACTCATCGAGAGCCCCCCTTGATAGTACAGCAATCGATCCTATAACCCGGTCTCCCAACTACCATCATGAGACCGATAAAATAGAAAACCTATCAAGGGCAAACCTTTGCCTTGCACATGGTCCACTTGAGCTAGATGATGACGATCTTGACTCCCTCAAGTTGGACCACCTTTCTTGATTGTGTCGACTTGATGAAGACTAGTTGATTTCTCCCCCATACTCCACTATGGGTGAGCCACTCTTCCGCACATCTTCACAAGTCCATTGTCACTACAAAGGACGACAAGCTTCAAGCATTTGATCTCTTCGTGATGCTCCACTTGAACTTGCACACCGCAACCTAACCCCACAAAGAACTCTCACGAAGACCATGGGTTAGTACACAAAGCATAATTGACAATGCTTACCATACCCGAGATCCGCAGGTTTTGACACCGACACTAACCATAGCATGAAACATGTGGATCGAAATCAGCCCCTTACAAAGCACTCATAAACTAGGGTTTAAGCTTCTGTCACTCTAGCAACCCATCATCTACTTATTACTTCCAAATTCCTCCCTCTAGGACCAAACAATGGTGAAGTGTCATGTAGTCGACGTTCACATGACACCACTAGAGGGATGACAACATACATCTCATCAAAATATCGAATGAATACCAAATTCACATGACTACTTATAGCAAGACTTCTCCCATGTCCCCAGGAACAAACGTAACTACTCACAAAGCATATTCATGTTCATAATAAGAGGGGTATTAATATGCATAATGGATCTGAACATATGATCTTCCACCAAGTAAACCAACTAGCATCAACTACAAGGAGTAATCAACACTACTAGCAACCCATAGGTACCAACCTGAGGTTTGGATACAAGAGATGAACTAGGGTTTGAGATGAGATGGTGTTGGTGAAGATGTTGATGGAGATTGACCCCCTCCCGATGAGAGGATTGTTGGTGATGATGATGGTGATGATTTCCCCCTCCCGGAGGGAAGTTTCCCCGACAGAACAGCTCCGTCGGAGCCCTAGATTGGTTCCACCAAGGTTCCGCCTTGTGGCAGCGGAGTTTCGTCCCGTGATCTTGCTTATGTTTTTTTCCTCGACGAAAGACTCCATATAGCCAAAGATGGGCATTAGAGGGCCACCAGGGGGCCCACAAGGCGGGGGCGTGCCCAGGGGGTAGGGCGCGCCCCCACCCTCATGGACGGTGGGTGGCCCCCCTCTGGTACTTCTTTCGCCCAATATTTTTTATATATTCTGGAAATAATTTCCATGGAGTTTCAGGACTTTTGGAGATGTGCAGAATATGTCTCTAATATTTGCTCCTTTTCCAGCCCAGAATTCCAGATGCCGGCATTCCCCCTCTTCATGTAAACCTTGTAAAATAAGAGAGAATAGGCATAAGTATTGTGACATAATGTGTACTAGCGTCCCATAATGCAATAAATATCGATATAAAAGCATGATGCAAAATGTACGTATCAACTCCCCCAAGCTTAGACCTCGCTTGTCCTCAAGCGAAAGCCGAAATCGAAAAATATGTCCACATGTTTAGAGATAGAGGTGTAGATAAAATAAAATATGGACATGAGGGCATCATGATCATTCTTAGAACAACAACATACATACATACATATATATATATATATGTATACATATATATTGTCATATGATCTCTTATGCTAAAGTAACAATTCATTCACATACTCAAGTACGAATCAGAAACTTCATTGAAAACTAACAAACTATAATCTCAGTCATTGAAGCAATTGCAATTTATCATAACATCGGAAAGAGTCAATATAAGAGCTTTTCAGCAAGTCCACATACTCAACTATCATTTAGTCTTTCACAATTGCTAACACTCACGCAATATTTATGGTTATGGAGTTTTAATGGGACACAAAGATAGATAGGGGCTTATAGTTTTGCCTCCCAACTTTTTACCTCAAGGGTAATGTCAACAATAATAGTTCATGAAAACTCACATCCAATTAGTTATATATACCTGGATCTATCCAACACATTGAGCTTGCCAAAGGATAAAATGTAAAAAGGAAAAGTGAAGATCACCGTGACTCTTACATGAAGTATAAGACAAGAATAAAAGATAGGCCCTTCGTAGAGGGAAGCAGAGGTTGTCATGTGCTTTTATGGTTGGATGCATAAAATCTTAATGCGAAAGAACGTCACTTTATATTGCCACTTGTGATATGGACCTTTATTATGCAGTCCGTCGCTTTTATTTCTTCCACATCACAAGATCGTATAAAGCTTATTTTCTCCACACTAATAAATCATACATATTTAGAGAGAAATTTTTATTTCTTGCAACGATGACAACTTACTTGAAGGATCTTACTCAATCCATAGGTAGATATGGTGGACTCTCATGGCAAAACTGGGTTTAAGGATATTTGGAAGCACAAGTAGTTTTTCTACTTGGTGCAAAGAACTTGGCTAGCATGAGAGGTAAAGGCAAGCTCAACATGTTGGACGATCCATGACAACATAATTTATCTTAGATGTAAGAAAACATAACCCATTATGTTGTCTTCCTTGTCCAACGTCAACTCTTTAGCATATCATACTTTAATGAGTGCTCACAATCATAAAAGATGTCCAAGATAGTATATTTATATGTGAAAACCTCTCTTTCTTTATTACTTCCTATTAATTGCAACGATGACCAAAACTATGTTTGTCAACTCTAAACAACTTTTATTCATCATACTCTTTATATGTGAAGTCATTACTCTCCATAAGATCCATATGATCTCTTTATTTCTTTTTATTTCTTCTCTTTTATTCTATTCCCTCAAGATCATAGCAAAATAATCAAGCCCTTGACTAATCTTTATTATATATGGCTCACGGACTCGATTACATAGAAGGATCATAAAGCAAAACTCACAACTAGATCATACTAAACCTTTAGTCTAGTAGATTAAGATATTACCAAAAGGATCGAACTAAGAAAAAAGGTAAAGATAAAAGTGATGGTGATACGATACCGGGGCACTCCCCCAAGCTTGGCAGTTGCCAAGGGGAGTGCCCATACCCATGTGTTTATGTCTCCTTCTTCGGGGGTGGTATATGTGATATTCTTGGCGATGATGCCCCTCAAGATACGATTCTCTTCCTCGAGCTTATTAACTTGCTGCTTGAGGTCCATTATTTCCTTACGAAGCTTGCCTATGATGGCTAAAGGTCCTTTCACCCAAGGATGTTGCATAGCTGCGGGATAACATGTAACACTCTTTTTCATATTTTCATAAGAAAGAAATCTAACATTGGAAGGGATGACCGAGTTTGGAATAGCTGAGCTCTGTAGTTCCCCCATCGTAAATCCAGCTCGGAAACGAGAAGTAACTTCTTCATCCTCCTCCATGGCATCTATCCTTTTCAAGTCAGCCTCCATCTCTTCCTCAGTTGATGGTCCAAAGTGGTGAGCATTGATGTTTGCTCTTGGCCCCGGTGTCGGATGAGACACCCGACTCTCCCTGACTTACTCTTGAAAAGACATCTTGCTCTAAATCTGCAGCAGAAACAGCTCGAAACAAAGACGGAAAATATTTTCAAGAGATTATATAATGAATTTTTACCGACCAAAAGAAGTATCGTGCAAGAAAACGGAGTCCGGAGAACACACGAGGTGCCCACGAGGCAGGTGGCGCGCCCAGGGGGTAGGGTGCGCCCTCCACCCTCGTGGAAGCCCCGTGTCCTTCCCGGACTGCTTTTTATTTTCCTATTTTCTTAAATATTCCAAAACAGAGAAAATTTGCCATTAGAACTGTTTTGGAGTTTGTTTACTTACCGTACCATGTAACTATTCCTTTTCGGAGTCTGAAACGTTCTGGAAAGTGTCCCTTATGTATTCCTCCGGGGTTACAGTTTCAATAACATTAGCTTCAACATTTATGGGATTACCTGAGATATAATGTTTGATTCTTTGACCGTTTACCACCCTTGGATTTGTGCCTTCAAAGTTGTTGATTTTTATGGCACCGGAACGATAGACCTCCTCGATGACGTAAGGGCCTTCCCATTTAGAGAGGAGTTTGTCTGCAAAAAAACTTAAACGAGAGTTTTATAGCAATACATAATCACCTACATTAAACTCATGTTTTTGTATCCTTTTATCATGCCATCTTTTAACTATTTCTGTAAACAGTTTGGCATTCTCATAAGCCTGGGTTCTCCATTCATCAAGTGAGCTAATGTCAAAAAGCCTCTTCTCACCAGCAAGTTTGAAATCATAGTTGAGCTCTTTAATAGCCCAATATGCCTTATGTTATAATTCGAGAGGTAAGTGACATGCTTTACCATAAACCATTTTATATGGAGACATACCCATAGGATTTTTCTATGCAGTCCTATATGCCCATAATGCATCATCAAGTTTCTCGGACCAATTCTTTCTAGATCTATTAACAGTCTTTTGCAAAATTAATTTAAGCTCTTATTGCTCAGTTCTAGTTGACCACTAGACTGTGGATGATATGGAGATGCAATTCTATGATTAACATCATACTTAGCAAGCATTTTACAAAAGCACCATGAATGAAATGTGAACCACCATCAGTCATTAAATATCTAGGGACTCCAAACCTCGGAAAAATAACTTCTATAAGCATCATAATAGAGGTGTTATGATCATCACTACTAGTTGGAATAGCTTCTACCCACTTAGTAATGCAATCAACAGCAACTAAAATATGTGTGTACCCATTAGAGGAAGGAAAAGGTCCCATATAATCAAAGCCCCAAACATCAAATGGTTCAATAACAAGTGAATAATTCATAGGCATTTCTTGACGTCTCCTAATATTACCAATTTTTTGACATTCATCACAAGACAAGACAAACTTACGGGCATCTTTGAAGAGAGCAGGCCGATAAAAACCGGATTGCAATACCTTATGTGCAGTTGTGTCCTCCATAAGCCTCGGAGTGACACTTACGTAGGATATGTTCCTGTTCATGCTCAGTTACACAATGTCTAATAACACCATCTAGTCCTTCTTTATAAAGGTGTGGTTCATCCCAAAAGTAATGCCTTAAATCATAGAAGAACTTTTTCTTTTGCTGGTATGTGAAACTAGGTGGTATAAATTTAGCAACAATATAATTAGCATAATCAGCATACCATGGAGCAGTACGAGAAGCATTTATCACAGCTAATTATTCATCAGGAAAGCTATCATCAATAGGTAGTGGGTCATCAAGAACATTCTCTAACCTAGACAAGTTGTCTGCAACGGGGTTCTCAGCTCCCTTTCTATCAATAATATGCAAATCAAATTCTTGTAGCAAGAGAACCCATCTAATAAGTCTAGGTTTAGCATCTTTCTTTTCCATAAGATATTTAATAGCAGCATGATCAGTGTGAACAGTTACTTTAGAATCAACAATATAAGGTCTAAACTTATCACAAGCAAATACAACTGCTAAAAATTCCTTTTCAGTAGTTGCATAATTTCTTTGGGCGCTGTCTAGAGTTTTACTAGCATATTGAATAACATTTAATTTCTTATCAACTCTTTGTCCTAAAACAGCCCCTACAACATAATCACTAGCATCACACATAATTTCAAATGGTAAATTCCAATCAGGAGGTTGAACAATAGGTGCAGAAATCAATGATTTCTTAAGTATTTCAAATGCTTCTACACAATCATCATCAAAGACAAAAGGGGCATCTTTTTGTAAAAGATTAGTTAGAGGTCGAGAAATTTTAGAAAAGTCCTTAATGAACTCCTATAAAAACCGGCATGACCAAGGAAACTTCTTATACCTTTAATGTCCTTGGGACACGTCATCTTTTCAATAGCATCAACTTTAGCTTTATCAACTTCAATACCTCTTTCAGAAATTTTATGCCCCAAGACAATACCTTCATTAACCATAAAGTGGCACTTCTCCCAATTCAAGACAAGATTAGTTTCTTCACATATTTGCAAAACTCGATGAAGGTTGCTTAAGCATTCATCAAAAGAAGTTCCGTAAACGGAGAAATCGTCCATGAAAACCTCAACAATATTTTCACAAAAGTCAGAGAATATAGCAGTCATACATCTTTGAAAGGTAGCAGGTGCATTACATAAACAAAAAGGCATACATCTATAAGCAAAGGTACCGAAAGGGAAAGTAAACTTGTCTTTTCTTGATTCACTTTTGACACAGGTATTTGAGAGAAACCAGAGTAACCATTTAGGAAGCAAAAATGTGAGTGTTTGGATAATCTATCTAGCATTTGATCAATAAAATGTAACGGGTAATGATCCTTTTTAGTAGCTTTATTTAATTTGCGGAAATCAATTACCATTCTATAACCTGTAACAATTCTTTGTGGGATCAATTCATCTTTATCGTTAGGAACAACAGTAATACCTCCCTTCTTAGGGACACAATGGACAGGACTTACCACTGACTATCAGCAACAGGATAAATTATACCTGCCTCCAGAAGCTTTAGTATTTCTTTTCTTACCACTTCTTTCATCTTAGGATCTAACCGTCGTTGGTGATCAACAACCGGTTTCGTGTCTTTCTCCAATTTTATTTTGTGCTGGCAGAGAGTGGGACTAATGCCCTTAAGATCATCAAGAGGATATCCAATAGCAGCACAGTGCTTCTTTAGAGTTTTCAATAATTTCTTTTCTTCATGCTCTGAAAGGTTAACACTAATAATAACAGGATATATCTCTTTCTCATCAAGATAAGCATATTTAAGAGTATCATGTAAAGGTTTGAGCTCAAACACGGGATCACCCTTAGGTGGAGGAGGATCCCCTAGAATTTCAACAGGCAATTTGTGTTTCAAAATAGGTCCCTGTTAAAATAGGTCCCTGTTTAAAGAATACTTCATCTATTTCCCTTCTTTCATTCATAGACATATCATTTTCATGGTCTAGCAAATATTGTTCTAAAGGATCACTAGGAGGCACGGCAATAGAAGCAAGAACAATAATTTCATCTTTACTAGGCAATTCTTTATCATGGGGTTGTCTACAAGATTTAGCAAAGTTAAACTCATGAGACATATCCCGTAAACCAACAGAAACAATATCCTTATTGCGCTCTATTTTAGCATTAACAGTATTCAAGAAGGGTCTACCAAATATAATGGGACAAAAGTCATCTTGTGGGGAACCAAGAACGAGAAAATCAGCAAGATATTTAACTTTCCCATACAAGACTTCAATATCTCTAACAATCCCAACTGGTGAAATAGTATCTCTATTGGCAAGCTTAATAGTAACGTCAATCTCTTCTATCTTAGCAGGTGCAATATCATGCATAATTTCTTTGTATAAGCAATGAGGTATTGCACTTGCACTAGCACCCATATCACACATGACATGATAGCAATGATCTCCTATTTTAACAGAAATAACAGGCATGCCTACAACTGGTCTATGTTTATTTTGAGTATCAGGTCTAGCAATTCTAGCAGATTCATTGCAGAAGTAAATAACATGCCCATCAATATTATCAGCCAAGAGATCTTTAACCATAGCAACACTAGGTTCAACTTTAATTTGCTCAGAGGGTTTAGGTGTCTTAATATTACTTTTGTTAACCACAGTTGAAGCTTTAGCATGATCCTTTATTCTAACAGGGAAACGTGGTTTCTCAATACAAGCAGTAGGAACAACAATATCATTATAAGTGATAGTCTTTTCTTCAACTTTAATAGGTGCAAGTAATTGTACTTCAATGGGAGGATTATATTTAAACCACTTCTCCTTAGGGAGATCAACATGAGTAGCAAAGGATTCACAGAAAGAAGCTACTATCTCAGAGTCAAGTCCATATTTAGTGCTAAATTCAAGGAAAGCATCGGTATCCATAAAAGATTTAACACAATCAAACTTAGGTGTTATACCTGACTCCTTACCTTCGTCGAGGTCCCAATGTTCAGATTTGTGTTTAATTCTTTCCAATAAATCCCATTTGAATTCAATAGCCTTCATCATAAAAGATCCAGTACAAGAAGTATCGAGCATGGAGCGATTACTGAGAGAAAACCGAGCATAATTTTTTTTGAATAATCATTTCTTTTGAGAGCTCATGATTGGGGCATGAATATAACATTGACTTAAGCCTCACCCAAGATTAACGGATGCTTTCTCCTTCGCGGGGCCAAAAATTATATATATAATTACGATCACGATGAACAAGATGCATACAATAAAACTATGAAATTCCAATTTCAATAATTGGTAGTTCCATGATCCAATATCATCACACAGCCTAAGCCATGTCAATGCCTCTCCCTTCAAAGATAAAGGGAAGACCTTCTTCTTGATAACATCCTCGGGCATACCTGCAAGCTTAAATAATCCACAAACTTCATCCAGATAGATTAGGTGCAAATCGGGATGTAATGTTCCATCACCTATAAAAAATATTAGATAGCAGTTTCTCTATCATACCCGAAGGAATTTCAATAGGTTCAGTAGGTTGAGGAGCAACTCTTTGCTCTACTGGTCGGGGTGAAGATACCCCGAACAAGCCCCTCAAAGGATTATGTTCCATAGTAACAAGTGACAGTAAATTTCAGCACACTATATAAATTTTTCCTTACCAAATTCCACCTACCAAAGGCGCTTCACTCCCCGGCAACGGCGCCAGCAAAGAGTCTTGATGACCCACAAGTGTAGGGGATCTATCGTAGCCTTTTTGATAAGTAAGAGTGTCGATCCCAACGAGGAGCAGAAGGAAATGATAAGCGGTTTTCAGCAAGGTATTTACTGCGAGCACTGAAATTATTGGTAACAGATAGTTTTGTGATAAGGTAATTGGTAATGGGTAACAAATAGTAAAAGTAAATAAGGTGCAGCAAGATGGCCCAATCCTTTTTGTAGCAAAGGAAAAGCCTGGACAAACTCTTATATAAAGGAAAGCGCTCCCGAGGACACATGGGAATTATCGTCAAGCTAGTTTTCATCACGTTCATACGATTCGTGTTCGGTACTTTGATAATTTGATATGTGGGTCGACCGGTGCTCGGGTACTGCCCTTACTTGGACAAGCATCCCACTTATTATTAACCCCTATTGCAAGCATCCGCAACTACAACAGAAATATTAAGGTAAACCTAACTATGGGAGTCCTGGATTAGGGGTTCTCCGGACAGCCGGACTATCTCCATTGGCCGGACTGTTAGACTATGAAGATACAAGATTGAAGACTTCGTCTCGTGTCCGGTTAGGACTCTACTTGGCGTGGAAGGCAAGCTAGGCAATACGTATATGGATATCTCCTCCTTTGTAACCAACCTTGTGTAACCCTAACCCTCTCCGGTGTCTATATAAACCGGAGGGTTTTAGTCTGTAGGACAACAATCACAACATACAATCATACCGTAGGCTAGCTTCTAGGGTTTAGCCTCTCTGATCTCATGGTAGATCTACTCTTGTAACACCCATATCATCAATATCAATCAAGCAGGACGTAGGGTTTTACCTCCATCAAGAGGGCCCGAACCTGGGTAAAACTTCGTGTCCCCTGCCTCCTGTTACCATCCGGCCTAGACGCACAGTTCGGGACCCCCTACCTAAGATCCGCCGGTTTTGACACCGACGTTGGTGCTTTCATTGAGAGTTCCGCCGTGTCGTTGCCACAAGGAAGGATGTCTCGTCCCGTCTTTAAAGACGGCACTATCGCTAAGGGAGCTCTGGCTATCGGCCAAACTCTCCGGCTAGGTGGTTTTCTTATGACCGCCTGTTCAGCCGTTGCCCCGACAATGACTTATCGGGTCATCGAAAGCAATCTTCACATCAACTTGGAACTCGCCGAATAGTTAGATCCAATGGAGCTCTCTTCCCTGAACGAGCTCTTGGATCGTATCGCCACCCTGGGAGTCGCTACAGACTACGATCAGATTGGGCCTAAACCCGATCTAAGAGAAATTAACTCTCCCCAGGTCACCCACCATGTTGCAGTGGTGGAAGAACAATGCGGCAAAACTCCATCTATCTTAAGGAATAGCTACATTCGGATTCCTGATCCCCCCAAACCGGATACCCACAGAGGGGAGGACGTCACTCAAAGCCTGAACCCAGAATCAGGCTGCAGGCTAGATTTACCAGAAAACGTTCAAGAATCCAAGCTTTCGAGTTCGGAAACTCCTTGGCCACTGAGCCTCAGATCGGGTGAGGATTCGGATTCAATACCACCCACCCACCCAAACATACGCGATCTATCCCAAATTAGGCAAGAGCCCAAAGAAACAGTACACCATTACTGGGCCAGATTCCTCCTGATCAAGAACAGGATAAAGGACTGCTGCGAGGAAGACGCAATTTCATTCTTTTGCAATAATTGCACGGACAAGGGAATCCTCAACGCCATAAGTCGTCGTGAAATTACATGCTTTGCCGACTTGGTGTCCATAGTGCGAAAGTACAGTGCGATGGAAAGCGCCTGGAAAACCGAAATAAAATTTTGGGATAATCCGGCCCTGAATACAAACCCAGTCCGAAATAAAAGGGTGCATTATCACAATACATCTGGGTTAACTACCAAAAAGCAAAAGCCCTCTACGGGGCAAGGAACCGTACTGGAGGGATGGCTCAACGGACCCTGCAAAATTCATAGTACAACGGATGTGATACCAACGCACAGCCTTAGAGCATGCTGGATACTTCGGCAGGTGGCCAAAAGTGGTGAGGATCTACTCCTCCCAAAAACCAAAGAGCACCACCCCGAGGATAACAGTATGGTCTTAACGGTCTTCGAGACCTTTGCATCAAATAAAAGACGGAAGTGAACACTCCGCAGCACGTCCGAAATCTGCCACATAGCAAAAACAAATCCTTGGAGCGACACGGCTATTACCTTCAATGCCAGTGACGAACCTAAATTCCGAGCAGCCCGAGTACCAGCCGCACTAGTCCTCAGTCCAATCGTGGATGGCTTTCGACTCACCAAGGTATTCATGGACGACGGCAGCGGATTAAACCACATCTACAAGGAAACTCTTCAAAAGATGGAAATAGACTGGAGCCGCATTAAGCAAAGCAGCACAACCTTTAGAGGAATCATCCCTAGTTGGGAAGCACGCTGCGCCGGAAAAATCACACTAGACGTGGTATTCGGCACGCCGGATAATTACAAGTCCGAAGAAATTACATTCCAAGTGGTCCCATTCAGCAGCGGATACCACGCTCTATTAGGGCGGGATGCGTTCACAATCTTCCAAGCCGTACCCCATTACGGGTACATGAAGCTCAAAATGCCCGGGCCCAACGGAATCATCACTCTTGTTAGTCATCCGGACATAGCACTCCGCGCCGAAAATAAGACAGCTGCACTGGCCCTTGAGGCACTATCCGAAGCCCTAGCGGCCGAAGAACTAACTGCGCTGCGCTCCACGGTAAATAGGGACGACGTGATACTCGATAAAAGATCAAAGTCCACCTCCTTTAAGCCGGCGGACGAAATAGTCAAATTCCAAGTCCATCCAACGGACCCTACAAAAACAGCTTCCATTGGGGCATAATTAAACCCTGATGTTGACGCCGCACTGCGAGAGTTCCTATGCGAGAACTGGGATATTTTTGCCTGGCACCCTTCAGACATGCCAGAATCCCACGCAGGCTGGCTGAACACAGCCTAAATATCATAAAAGGGTTCAAGCCAGTCAAGCAGGCTCTTCGATGTTTCTCTGAGCCTAAAAGACAAGCCATGGGAGAGGAACTAGCCAAGCTATTGGAGGCCGGATGCATCAGAGACATAAAACATCCGGACTGGCTAGAAAACTTGGTGATGGTACCAAAGAAGGACAAATCCTGGCGCTTGTGCATCTATTCTAAGGAGCTTAACAAGGCCTGCCCAAAGGATCCCTTCCCCCTCCCCCGCATCGATCAAATCATGATGCTACCGCAGGACACGATTCATTGTGTTTCCTCGACGCATACTCCAGCTACCACCAAATCAAAATGGCAGAGCCAGACCAAGCCGCAATGGAATTCATCAGACCATACGTCCCATTCTGCTTCAACACAATGCCCTTCGGGCTAAAAAACGCTGGTGCAACATATCAGCGCATGATTCAGACATGCCTGGCAAACCAGATCGGCAAAACAGTGGAGGCATACGTGGATGACGTGGTCATTAAAACCAAGCATGTCAAAACTTTAGTAGACGACTTGAGGTCACATTCAACAACCTCTGAACATATGACATCAAGCTCAATCCGGAAAAATTCTTCTTCGGCGTACCAGCAGGAAAGCTCCTGGGATTCATTGTCTCCAGTAGAGGTATTGAAGCTAATCTAGCCAAAATCCGAGTGTTGCCACAGTTGGATACCCCAACAGACCTCAAACAAATACAAAAACTAACTGGATGCGTGGCAGCTCTAAGCCGCTTTATCTCCCGCTTGGGAGAAAAGGCATTACCCCTTTATCGCCTCCTCCGGCGTACTGAACATTTCGAGTGGACGGACGCCGCCACGGCCGGACTCAACGAAATAAAAGCCATGTTGGCAACAAACCCAGTCCTGGCCGCACCAAACATTGGCGAACCAATGCTATTATACATTGCGGCAACTCATCAAGTGGTAAGCGTAGTGCTTGTCGTCGAGCGAGAAGTGGACGGACACAAATTTCCCATTCAAATGCCGGTTTACTAAGTGTCCACTGTCCTTACTCCATGCAAATTGCGGTACCCGCATTATCAAAAGATAGCGTACGCGGTATTTATGGCATCCAGGAAGCTGCGACACTACTTTCAAGAGTGTTCGATAACGGTAGCCTCGGAAGTACCACTTAACGATATTATAAACAACCGCGACGCGATGGGTCGGATTGCCAAATGGGCCATTGAGCTCCTCCCGTTCGACATAACTTACAAGCCACGGCGAGCTATTAAATCACAAGTTTTGGCTGACTTCGTCGCCGAATGGACGGAAGCCAAACTCCCTAAAGAGTACGGCACATATTCAAACTGGATAATGCACTTCGACGGCTCCAAAATGTTGGCTGGTCTGGGGGCCGGCGTCGTTTTGACGTCCCCAATAGGAGACACAGTTCAATACGTACTGCAGATAATGTATACAGACTCCAACAATGCAGCCGAATACGAGGCCCTTCTACATGGTCTCCGGATGGCAGTATCCATGGGCATTCAACGCCTAGAGGTGTGCGGGGATTCAAACCTTGCAATATCCCAAATAAATGGAGACTTTGATGCCAAGGATCCAAAAATGGCCCCTTATCGCAATGCCATCCTAAAAATGTCAGCCCGGTTCGAGGGGCTCGAATTTCACCATGTGGCTCGGGAAAACAATCAGGCGGCAGATATCCTCGCCCGCATTGGCGCAAAACGCGACGCGGTCCCTCCCAACATTTTTCTGGAAAGGCTTTTCAAGCCATCCGTAGCATGGGAAGGGGACACCGGTAACAACAGTCCGGACCCGGCCAAAATACCCGATACCGAACTCTCTGACACAATCGGAGGCTCCACCACCGAAATAACACAATCAGCCCACGAAATAATGGCTATTATTGCCCCGTGGACAGAACCATTCCTGGCCTACTTAACTAGACAGGAACTCCCGGAGGACCAAAATGAGGCACGCTGCATAGTGCGGCCTACTTAACTAGACAGGAACTCCCGGAGGACCAAAATGAGGCACGCTGCATAGTGCGGCGATCAAAGGCCTACAGGGTCCACGAGGGAGAATTGTACAAGCAAAGCGCTACCGGAGTCCTTCAATGGTGCATCTCCGAAGAGGAAGGACAGAACCTTTTGGCAAAAATTCATGCTGGACTCGGCGGTCATCATGCCATAGCCTGGGCTCTTGTGAGCAAGGCCCTCCGTACAAGATTCTATTGGCCAACGGCCCGGGCAGACGCACAGGACTTAGTCCAGCGTTGTGCCGGTTGCCAGCTCTTTGCAAATCAAAGCCATATGCCACCCACCGCCCTCCGAACAATCCCCATTACATGGCCCTTTGCGGTCTAGGGGCTTGACATGGTTGGACCCCTTAAAGGTGGAACCCACAAGAAAAAATACTTATTGGTCATGGTGGATAAATTCACCAAATGGATAGAGGCCAAACCGGTTAAAACAGCCGAATCCGGACCGGTGATAGATTTCATATCCGGGATTGTACATCGCTACGGTGTCCCCCACAACATCATCACTGATAACAGCATGAACTTCACGGCCGACGAGGTAAAACTCTGGTGCAACAAAATGGGCATCAAGCTCGATTATGCTTCAGTCTACCATCCACAAACCAACGGTCAAGCCGAACGAGCAAATGGTCTTATAATGAGCGGCATTAAACCCAGACTAGTGCGCTCCTTAACAGAGTCTGACACGCACTGGGTAGAGGAGCTCGACTCCGTACTCTGGGGGCTGCGGACCATGCCGAATCGTAGTACTGGATACACACCATTTTTTTATGGTGTACGGCGCAGAGGCAGTCCTGCCCTGTGACATAATCCATGACTCACCTCGAGTGCGCATGTACGAAGAAAGAGAAGCCGAGCTCGATCGACAGGACAGTCTGGACACCTTGGAGGAAGAGCGCGATGTAGCCAAAGCCCGTTCCGCTTTTACCAGCAATAGGCCCACAGATACCAAATCAGTGAAGTACGAGCCAAAACTTATAACATTGGTGAACTAGTTCTCCGGCTGCCGGATAAGAAAAAGTACAAGCTAGAGCCCAAGTGGGAAGGTCCCTTCGTCATCGACCAAGTTCTGACCGGCGGAGCGTACCGACTGTGGGATGCATCTACTAGTCGACTCGAGCCGAACCCATGGAACGCAGCCAGGCTCCGAAGATTCTATGCCTAGCACTGGACTTTATGTTAGTCCCTTCCCTTTGTCCATTTTCTGCATATGCGTCGTCTGTCTTGTTTCCCTTTCTCTCTTTTATTCCTCTAGGTCTTCAAGGGTCACCCTGTGCCTCACTTGTACACTACAGAGGTGCTAGCCGCACTATCTACACATGGGGCTTCTTTCACAGAAGCTTAAATTATTTACATGGGCATCACGCCCAACACATGCGTTATACTTCCGCATGTACCTTTTTTCACCATTATATGCATCGATATGACTTAAGTTTTGGCCAAGCTGGGTTGCCTGGCTCTTGTATTTATGCCCTACGTTCCCATTAATTCGGCTAGGGCATAAGGGGAGCACCTCTGCGATTGTTACCGCCGGGTCAGCCGGACATGTACCTCAGACTGGGTGAAGCCGAAAGCTAGCGTTCTTAAGAGAATATTCGGTCGGTGAACAAAAGATGACTTTTATTTATTAACCATATCTGCCCCCAGACGTTTTTACTGTGCTTCTTGTCGCAGTCCGGACATGCACTTTAGGGCATGCCTACCCAGGGAAAGGAACCCATAACGGAACTATTCTCTATGGAAGATGTTTCTTACTACCCATGTAATATAACATAACTAGTTGGGCACTTGTCTGATAAAGCACTAATGACCCCTACACCTAGTCTCCACGCATGCCCCGGTTCTTATATAACCGAGAGGGTATTCGGATACACTCCGGACTATCGGGTCCTGAGGTTGAAGCGAAAAGGTCCGCCACGACAAACGATCTACAATCCGGCTAGAAGGCATCATATATGTCACTTTACAATTACATAGTCAACTTGACTGGTTGAATTCCTCTTCAATGCCATCCAATAGGTTGTCTAGTCTACAGTCCTATTGGGACTACTTTGCGGCCAATTCTACTTGGCCGTACACTAAATTTACAGGGATCTCCTTGCCATCAGGCCCCACAGGTCCGACTTCGGCCATGTGGTTCGGGTCAGCCTTCATGTATCGTGTCTTCACCATCGCCCAAGCTTCCCTGGCGCCCTGACGGCAGGCCGATATCTTCCATAATCGGAAGCGCCGTCGTGCTCCCTTCAGCTTTTCTGCAAGCTCTCCAAGGCCTTCGGGTAGGGATACGGATGGCCACAAGGCCTGGGCAACGCCTCGCATCACCTGCAGAACTCGTTCGTGCAACTGTGTGAGCTTGGGAAGAAGATCACCCGTCGAACTAGGCATCTCCTCGGCAGGACGACCTGTTAACATACCTACAGACATAACTCTGTTAGTCAGCTTCCCCGCCGAAATCTTTTTAAGTTCGTTCAAGCACTTACTAAATATGTCGCGCCGAAGCCGCCGATTCTCCTTAACAGAGTCCGATAGTTGGGCACGAACATCTTTCAGTTCCACGCCCAGCTTGGTGTTGGCATCTTGGAGATCATTCTTCTCCTGCCTCACCCTTGTAAGCACGTTCATCACCAGCCTTCAGCTGGCGTTTGAGCTATTGCTTATCCAGATTCACTCCAGCGTCATCTGCAATTTTTTTGTCAGATTTGCATATAAAGACGCACTCTAATATGATACTTATCATTTGACAGATATGTTACCAGCGGGGGTCTCTTTGGGCTCCCCTGCGGCGGACAATGCGGCCTGAAGTTGGGCTTTGCACTCTTCCAGCTCCTGGGACAGTTGAGTATTCTTTTCTGTAAGAACCTACATAACAAATTATCCTTAAATCAGTTATCCTAACTGTTTCAAGTCTCAGGGGCTACTGATATATAATCATCAAATTTTCTCACCCATATGTCTTTTACATATTGCTCCGTGGCTCTGGCTAGACCATTTTGAGCGGCATGGAGGTGCGCGTCTCCTGACTTGAAGGCATCCAATGCCTCTGGGGAGAAACAAGTGTCACGAAGAACAGTCCGGCGACGCCTGTGGTTCATGGCACTTTCCACCTCGGAGTGGGTGGCGGACAGTCTATCTGTATCCTCTGTCGTAGGAGCACCCGGCGCACGCCTTGTACTCGTTCCCACCTTTGAGTCTAGCCTTGGAGCCCGACTTGTGGAGGCACGATTGGTAGCCTCTCCGGGAGTAGTCCGGTGAGCGCTCTTTTTCCTGAAAAGAAGGCATGGGCGTTAGTATGCCTCTGAAAATTATGTCTTGTAATAAAAACAGCACGCCATACCGCTGCGCCGATGCCTCAATCCGGACTGCGGATCTTTTCAGCCTGCCTGGCCTAGCGGCCCCTTGTTGGCTAGTTGCCACGGGCTCGGCCTTCTGCCCCGAGGACTTCCCCTGCAAAACACGACTGTTATACGGCAATAAAAAGAGCACAAGGACGGATCCTTTTTTAAGTGCTGGGATTTCGGTCTTAGTCACCTGTGAGGCAGGAAATAGCCCAGGGTAATCGGCCGTAATGGCCACCAAGGTATTGTCATTACTCCCTTGGTAAAATACCCCGTCGATCAGCTCCACGGATATGTCCGGATCCTCCTGGGAGGCCGGGTCAAGGGACCGTCCAGGGTCCTCGGGCTGTGGGGGAGGGTTGTTTATCTCCTTTACTGCCTGGCGCAGCTCCTGTGATGAAATCGCTAGAATGAATACTTAAACTACGGGAATACAAAACGGATGGGCGAGAAAAATCTCCGCTTACCCAGCTTGGAGGATTGTACATGGAGAATCCGCCCTGCGGGTTGACACGGAGGAATTCCTCCTCTTCTCCCTTGTACAAAGTGGACAAGATCTTTATTAGATCGGCAGCCGATCCCGGCCCTTTGCAGCCGTGGCGGGTGGCATCATCCTCCCTGTTGAAATCCCACATGGGGTGGCCTCTATACTGGAGCGGCTGCACCCCCCGCATAATGCATATACCCATGACCTTGATCATGGTCAATCCGGATCGAGCTAAAGAGCTTATCCGACTCATCAGATAAAGAATGTCCCGGTCGTCTTCCTCCAGGGGGCTCCGTGGACGCCAGCTCTGACGCTTCTTCAATGGGGTGTTGTCAAACTCTGGAAGGCCGATCCGAATAGGGTCCGGAAGGGGGACATCTTCTATATAAAACCATTCTGAAGGCCAGTCTTCGGACGTCTTCTTTGGGGTCCCGGATAGGTATTCGGTCCCGACGATACACCACACTTCGGCTCCGCCCACTTGATATATTGATCCCTTCTTAGAACGGGGCACCAGACAGAACAGCTTCTTCCACAGAGCGAAATGAGCCTCACAGCCCAAAAATAACTCGCAAAGGGCTACGAATCCCGCGATATGCAGCAGAGAAGCAGGCGTGAGGTTGTGCGGCTGGAGGCCATAGAACTCCAGAAGCCCTCGGAGAAACGAATGGATTGGGAATCCGAGCCCTCTTACCAGATAAAGGACAAGGCACACCCGCTCTCCCTTGGAGGGATTGGGATGGCTCTCCGCTTGCTCTCCGCCATTATAGGTGGCAATCTCGGCTCGAACTGGGACCAGGTATGATGGGGGAAGAAATCCCTTGGACTGAAGCTTCACCAATTTGCTATGCGGGATGGAACATCTCTCCCAATCTCCAGGCTTGGAGCTAGGGGTGCGAGAGGAGGAGCTGCGTCGACCGGCCATGGTGGAATGGATCTCTGTCGGGTACGCTCTGATGAAGACTCAGCAAGGGAGGATGATGTGATTTGGATCTGAATCCTCGTCTTTTTAAATAGGCGGCCCATTTGTATAGCTAGGGGGTAAATGTGAAAACACCCTGGCTCTTCACATTCT
Source organism: Triticum aestivum (assembly GCF_018294505.1). NCBI lineage: Eukaryota > Viridiplantae > Streptophyta > Magnoliopsida > Poales > Poaceae > Triticum > Triticum aestivum. The sequence continues at coordinate 200,957,394 of NC_057797.1, forward strand.
CTCAACACGTGGAAAGTGGCCATTATTGGGCGTGGAAGCCAAGAAATACAAACCATCACGAGGAACCGGACATTATTTCGACAGGTACACAGAATTTGGAGAAGGAACCCGCCTTGCAATGCCGAAGACAACTGCGCGCCGGACTCGTCGTCATTGAAGCCTGGTTCAGGGGCTACTGTGGGAGTCCTGGATTAGGGGGTCTCCGGACAGCCGGACTATCTCCATTGGCCGGACTGTTAGACTATGAAGATACAAGATTGAAGACTTCGTCTCGTGTCCGGATGGGACTCTACTTTGCGTGGAAGGCAAGCTAGGCAATACGTATATGGATATCTCCTCCTTTGTAACCGACCTTGTGTAACCCTAACCCTCTCCGGTGTCTATATAAACCGGAGGGTTTTAATCTGTAGGACAACTATCACAACATACAATCATACCGTAGGCTAGCTTCTAGGGTTTAGCCTCTCTGATCTCATGGTAGATCTACTCTTGTAACACCCATATCATCAATATCAATCAAGCAGGACGTAGGGTTTTACCTCCATCAAGAGGGCCCGAACATGCGTAAAACTTCATGTCCCCTACCTCCTGTTACCATCCGGCCTAGACGCACAGTTCGGGACCCCCTACCTGAGATCCGCCGGTTTTGACACCGACACTAACCATAGCATGAAACATGTGGATCCAAATCAGCCCCTTATGAAGCAACTCATAAACTAGGGTTTAAGCTTCTGTCACTCTAGCAACCCATCATCTACTTATTACTTCCGAATGCCTCCCTCTAGGCCCAAACAATGGTGAAGTGTCATGTAGTCGACGTTCACATGACACCACTAGAGGGATGACAACATACATCTCATCAAAATATCGAACGAATACCAAATTCACATGACTACTTATAGAAAGACTTCTCCCATGTCCTCGGGAACAAACGTAACTACTCACAAAGCATATTCATGTTCATAATAAGAGGGGTATTAATATGCATAATGGATCTGAACATATGATCTTCCACCAAGTAAACCAACTAGCATCAACTACAAGGAGTAATCAACACTACTAGCAACCCACAGGTACCAATCTGAGGTTTGGATACAAAGATTGGATACAAGAGATGAACTAGGATTTGAGATGAGATGGTGCTGGTGAAGATGTTGATGGATATTGACCCCCTCCCTATGAGAGGATCGTTGGTGATGACGATGGTGATGATTTCCCCTTCCCGGAGGGAAGTTTCCCTGGAAGAACAGCTCCGTTGGAGCCCTAGATTGGTTCTGCCAAGGTTCCGCCTTGTGGCGGCGCAGTTTCGTCCCGTGAGCCTGCTTATGATTTTTTTCCCTCAACGAAAGACTCTATATAGCCAAAGATGGGCATGAGAGGGCCTCCAGGGGGCCCACAAGGCAGGGGCGCACCCCCACCCTCGTGGACGGTGGGTGGCCCCCCTCTGGTACTTCTTTCACCCAATAGTTTTTATATATTCTGAAAATAATTCCCGTGGAGTTTCAGGATTTTTGGAGATTTGCGGAATAGGTCTCTAATATTTGCTCCTTTTCCAGCCCAGAATTCCAGCTGCCGGCATTCCCCCTCTTCATGTAAACCTTGTAAAATAAGAGAGAATAGGCATAAGTATTGTAACATAATGTGTAATAGCAGCCCATAATACAATAAATATAGATATAAAAGCATGATGCAAAATGGACGTATCAGTGGACACTTCTGTGATGATAATTTTGGTAATGTCATGGAACACTTCTACGACACCACAGGTATGACTATCTTGATTCTGTCATAAAATCGTCATGGATGTATATGCATGACAGAAAACGTGACCTACTACGACAAACGCGTATCATCACGGAAGTGTATTTTTTGTAGTGTTCTCTCCTTCCTCTTCCCTTTCCCCCTCTGGCAAATATGGAAGGGGGGAGGCCGAATTGGGGAGGACCCCAAGTAGGATTCCTCCAACTTGGGGCGCACCCTTGGTGCTCCCATCCCCCTCCCACCTATATATATGTGGGGAGAGGGGGCACCTAGAACACACAAAGTCAATTGTAGCCGTGTGCGGCGCCCCCTCCATAGTTTACACCCCCGGTCATATTCTCATGATGCTTAGGAGAAGCCCTGCGTGGATCACTTCACCATCATCATCACCATGCTGTCGTGTTGACGGAACTCATCTACTTCCTCGACACCTTGCTGGATCAAGAAGGCGAGGGACGACATCGCACTGAACGTATGTAGAACTTAGAGGTGACGTACGTTTGGTGCTTGATAACCCACAAGTATAGGGGATCAATTGTAGCCTATTTTGATAAGTAAGAGTGTCGAACCCAATGACGAGCTAAAGGTATAACAAATATTCCCTCAAGTTCTATCGACCACCGATAAAATCTACGCACACTTAACGTTCGCTTTACCTAGAACAAGTATGAAACTAGAAGTACTTTGTAGGTGTTGTAGGATAGGTTTACAAGAAAATAAAGAGCATGTAAACAAAAGCTAGGGGCTGTTTAGATAAAGAAATAACTAAGTTGGTTTTATTAGAGAGGTTTTTGTCACGAGAAATTTATTTGTCCCTAGGAAATCAATAACTAGACCGGTAATCATTATTGTAATTTTATATGAGGGAGAGGCATAAGCTAACATACTTTCTCTCCTTGGATCATATGCACTTATGATTGGAACTCTAGCAAGCATCTGCAACTACTAAAGATCATTAAGGTAAAACCCAACCATAGCATTAAGGTATCAAGTCCTCTTTATTCCCATATGCCATAACTCACTTATCCGTGTTTGTGTTTCTATCACTCACACAACACAGACAATAAACATACCATGAACATATTGCAAACCCTACAACGGGGATTCCTCATGCTTGCGCGACACAGAGAGCACCATAGGATAGCACCGATAATAAAACATGCAACTGAAATCAATCACGGTCATCAATTAACCCATAGGACAAAAGTGATCTACTCAAACATCATAGGATAGCCATACATCATTGGGAAATAATATATAGCGTTAAGCACCATGTTCAAGTAGATATTACAACAGGGAGAAGAGGTGTGACACCACTTCATAGATGGGGGAGAGTTGGTGATGACGGCGGTCAAGTTGTTGGTGTAGGTTGCTGTCACGATGATGGCCCCGGCGGCGTTCCGGCGCCACCGGGAGAGAGGGGGAGAGATCCCCCTTCTTCTTCTTCTTCTTCCTTGACCTTCCCCCTAGATGGGAGAAGGGTTTCCACTATGGTCCTTGGAAGAGGTTTTAAACTGCCGCATAGAGGGGGCGAGAGCCGCTCCAAGATTGGATCTCTCTCTCTCTCTCTCTCTCTCTCTCTCTCTCTCTCTCTCTCTCTCTCTCTCTCTTTGTTTCCTTGTGTTTCTGCGCTCCCAGATTCTGGCTTTTCACTGTTTCTTAAATTCCCGGAGATCCGTAGCTCCGATTGGGCTGAAATTTTAACACAATTTTTATCCGGATATTAGCTTTCTTGCACCAGAAGAAGGGCGCCAACCGCCTTACAGAGTGGCCACAAGGACCTGGGGCGTGCCCTCCGTCCTTGTGGGCCCCTCGGGCATTGTCTCGCGTTGAATCTTTTTCCCAAAAATCACATATATTCCAAAAGAAATCTCCGTAAGTTTCTATCCCGTTTGGACTCCGTTTGATATGGATTTTCTGTGAAACAAAAAACATTCAACAAACAGGAACTGGCAGCGGGCACTAGATCAGTATGTTGGTCCAAGAAAATCATATAAATTGTTGCCAAAAGTATATAAAAGTTGTAGAATATTGACATGGAACGATTAAAAATTATAGATACGACGGAGACGTATCAACATCCCCAAGCTTAATTCCTGCTCATCCTCGAGTAGGTAAATGATAAAAAAGATATTTTTTTATGTGGAATGCTACCTAGCATAATCTTGATCATATAATCTAATCATGGCATGAATATTAAGACACGAGTGATTCAAAGCAATAGTCTATCATTTGACATTAAGAAAATAATACTTCAAGCATACTAATAAAGCAATCATGTCTTTGTCAAAATAACATGGCCAAATAAAGTTATCCCTACAAAATCATATAGTCTGGCTATGCTCCATCTTCATCACACAAAGTATTTCATCATGCACAACCCCGATGACAAGCCAAGCAATTGTTTCATACTTTTAATGTTCTCAAGCCTTTTCAACTTTCACACGATACATGAGCGTGAGCCATGGATATAGCACTATAGGTGGAATAGAATATGATGGTGGAGGTTGTGTGGAGAAGACAAAAAGGAAGAAAGTTTCACATCGACATGGCTAATCAACAGGCTATGGAGATGCCCATCAATTGATGTCAATGTGAGGAGTAGGTATTGCCATGCAACAGATGCACTAGAGCTATAAGTGTATAAAAGCTCAAACTAAAAACTTAGTGGGTGTGCATCCAACTTGCTTGCTCATGAAGACCTCGGGCATTTGAGGAGGCCCGTCATCGAAATATACAAGCCAAGTTCTATAATTAAAATTCCCACTAGTATATGAAAGTGATAACTTAAGAGACTCTCTATATGAAGAACATGGTGCTACTCTGAAGCATAAGTATGGTAAAAGGATAGTAGCATTGTCCCTTCTCAAAGATATCAAAAAACGGACAAGCCACGAAAATATCATGCTAGCTATCTTACGATCATGCAAAGAAATATGACAATGAACGCTCAAGTCATGCATGTATACGATGATGATAGAAGTTGCATGGCAATATATCTCGGAATGGCTATGGAAATGCCATCATAGGTAGGTATGGTGGCTGTTTTGAGGAAGATATAAGGAGGCTTATGTGTGATAGAGCGTATCGTATCACGGGGTTTGGATACACCGGCGAAGTTTGCACCAACTCTCGAGGTGAGAAAGGGCAATGCACGGTACCGAAGAGGCTAGTAATGATGGAAGGGTGAGAGTGCGTATAATCCATGGACTCAATTGTAACTTAGCAGAAACAGTATGGAAAAGTTCATAGGCATTGGATCGGTGACTTGTTGGATGATATTCATTATGTGACAGTTATAACCTAGGGCTATTCGGCACTAGCTCCTGTTCATCAATATAATGTAGGCATGTATTCCGTAAATAGTCATACATGCTTTATTAAAAGAACCTGCATGACATCTTTTGTCCTACCCTCCCGTGGCAGCGGGGTCCATATTGGAAACTAAGGGACATTAAGGCATCCTTTTAATAGAGAACCGGAACAAAGCATTAACACATAGTGAATACATGAACTCCTCAAACTACGGTAATCACTGGAAGAAGTCCCGATTATTGTCACTCCGGGGTTACTAGATCATAACACGTAGTAGGTGACTATAACTTGCAAGATCGGATCTAGGTGACAAGCATTAAGCATGGAAAAGTCATAGCAACATCAATCTAAGAACATAGTGGATACTAGGGATCAAGCCCTAACAAAACTAACTCGATTACATGATGAATCTCATCCAACTCCTCACCGACCAGCGAGCCTACGAAGGAATTACTCACTCCTAGTGGGGAGCATCATGGAATTGGCGATGGAGAAGGGTTGGTATGACGAAGAACGAAGACCCCCCTCTCCGAAGCCCCAAACGGACCCCAGATCTGCCCTCCCGAGGAAGGACAAGGCTTTGCGGCGGCTCTGTCTCGTGGATCGTGATAATTCTTTCTCCCTGATTTTTTTCTCCGAAAATAGGATTTTATAGCGTAGGTTTCAGGGTCAGCAAGGCCACAAGGTGGGGACAACCCACCTGGGCGCGCCAGGAGAGGGGGCGCGGCCTGGTGGGTTGTGCCCACCTAGGTGCCCCTCCCTGACAGGTCTTGGCTCCAGAAATTCTTATTATTGATATAAAAAATCCTTGCAAAGTTTCATTCCATTCCGAGAACTTTTATTTCTACACAAAAACAACACCATGGTAGTTCTGCTAAAAACAACGTCAGTCCGGGGTTAGTTTCATTCAAATCATGCAAATTAGAGTCCAAAACAAGAGGAAAAGTGTTAGGAAAAGTAGATACGTTGGAGACGTATCAACTCCCCCAAGCTTAAACCTTTGCTTGTCCTCAAGCAATTCAGTTTATAAACTGAAAGTGAAGAAGAAATTTTACGAACTCTTTTGCTCTTGTTTGCATAAATAAGCTTAAACAGCACCCAGGTTTTCAGCCAACATTATAACTAACCATGTCGACAATAACTCTTAAAGATTATAATGATTCATATCAATGACATAATCAGCTAGCGAGTAATAATAAGATATCTCAAACGGCAACACGTTGTCAAAACAACCATGATATAATATGACAATAGTGGTATCTCGCTAGCCCTTTCGGAGACCGCAAAACATAAATGCAGAGCACCTCCAAAGTTCAAGCTGAGACTAAACATTGTAATTCATGGTAGAAAAGATCCAGTCATGATGCACCCAACATTAGCTACACACAATGCATAAATCATGACAATTGTGCTCTTCTCAGTTTCTGGCGCTTGTTTTAGAAGGTTATGACACAACATAAAAGTAAATAGATAGTCCCTTTGCAGAGGGCAGTAGTGATTTGCAGAGGTGCCAGAGCTCAATTTTTAAAGCAGAGATAAATGATTATTTTGGGACATGCACCCTTCTCATTTACTTCACGACTATCAGTTATAAATATCTCCCATGCTAAACAGGCTAGTGGCGATTCCCAAGTGATAAAAGTAAAGGTTTTGACTCCATTGGGAGTTTTTGTTTGATTATTCAAGCGATTAACTATTTTTGTATTTTGTAGTTTGGGACTGGTCATCCCTATTGCCGCCATTTTCTCATGCGATGGCGAGTGAATAAACACTCGACATGAGAATAACCCGCTTAGCATGGAAGATACCGACCACCTCCTATCATTCCATGAATGATCCAAGCACACAAAATGGATATTATTATAAGTTTTTAGAGGTGGCACATGCAAATTTACTTAGGACGGCAGGGTAATACCGTATATAGGTCGGTATGGTGGACTCATCTGGAATAACTTTGGGTTCAAGGTTCTTGATGTACACGCAGAATTCCCACTTAGTACAGGCGAAGGCTAGCAATTAGATTGAGAAGCGGCCGGCTAGAGAGCAACAACGATCATAACCATGCATTATGCATAAGTAACATTGGACACTAGAATGATTAGGATATGAACACCATGAACATAAATATCATAGAGGCTATGTTGGTTTTGATTCAACTACATGCATGAACATGTACCAAGTCAAGCCATTCCAACATTCAGAGGAGGATGCCATATCATCATACTACATCACAATCATTTTAACGCAATGTTGATATCCAAGATAAATCATTATCAACTCCCAGCTACTTATGCATGGCATGAGAAACTATAATCTCTAATTGTCATTGCAAACATGTTTAATCATAATGGGCTGAATCATGGATGCTAGGTTAAACATATTTACACAGACAGAACAAGTCGAGTTCATATCAATTTCTCTCTGCCATGGCTAGTTCATTGAATATCGTCATTATTGCCTTTCACTTGCATGACCGAACGATGTGAAAATAATAATAGTGAAAGAGTGCCGTGGACTAAGCTAGAATCTGCAAACATATTATTCAACAGGAGAAGAGAAGGTAAAATGTGCTCTTTATTAGTTCAACAATTATTCATATGAGAGCCACTCAACATTTTCATCATGGTCTTCTCCTCGGTACAACTCGAATAAAAAGAAAAGAAATTCGGAGAAACACACTGAAATATTTTTGGAGTTTTTGGTTTTCTTGAACAAGCAAATAAAAGAGAAAAGCAAAAACGAGAGAAACTATTTACACGGGAAAGCTCCCAACAAGCAAAAGAAGAACAAGGAAATCTTTTTGGGTTTTCTTTTTAATAATACTACTAAGCATGCATAGAAAGTAAATTAACTATAATTAATGTTTTGGTTTTTCTAAAGTTCATCTAACACATAAGAAGAAAGCAAGAAAATAAATCTAAGCATGGATGATACAATGAAAAAGTGTGGACACCAACAAATGGAATAAGTGAACATGAATGTAAAGTCGGTGGAAACACGTACTCCCCCAAGCTTAGGCTTTTGGCCTAACTTGGTAGTCGACCAGTAGTCTGGATAGTAGTCGGCGTGGTAGCTCACGGAGGCTCTTGGTGCGGATGCCTCGGACCGCTGTGCTGCCTCTACTGCTGCGTTGTGAGCTCGGGCCTCGCTCTCAAGAACAAAATATCTTCCCTTGCTGTGATAATCAAAAAGAGCAGGCACAGGCAAATATGTCTGCACAACAGATTTTTGGTTAAACAATAGATTATAAGTGAAGTTGACAACCTTTCCCTTGAGAATCTTATGTTCTTTTAAAATGTCAAAACCTAAATACTGCGTGGGTAGGACAGGATCAAAGGGCAAAGGTGAAGCACCCAACCCTCGTGCTAAACGTGTGGCATAAATTCCACCATAGAACCAACCGTTGTTAGCGTTGTGTTGAAGTCTGCGTGCAACAATGGCTGCAAGGTTATAATTCCTTCCACCAGTGAGAGCGGTGTGGATGAGGCTCAAGTCTGGAGCACAGAGTGTACTACAGTCTTGCTTGCCTACTATATATTTCCAGTTAAATAATGCAAAGTACTGAATTGCGGGAAAATGGATGCTCTTTATTCTACCTTGTGTCACTCCTTTGTTCTCACTGTAACAAGGACTAGTCAAGAATGTTTGGTACTCGGCCTTTGACGGTTCGTCAAGCGAGCCCCAATAAGGGAGTTTGCAGTGGTAAGAAAAATTCTCTAGTGATATGGTAAATGGGTTATCATAAAGCATAAACGACACCCTAGACTCACGGGGAAAGAATTTAAATCCTTTGACAAATGATTCAGTGAGAAGGTGGCGCTGTTCACACTTATCTGAAAGGTAGGGACCGAGACTAGCATTGTGAATGTATTGCTCAAATTCCTCCTTAATGCCCACATGCACCATATACTCATCGCAATGCCATAAGCATGTTTTGGTGGCAGCATCACGCGTGGAACTTTCACTTGGTTCAACATAAGACCGGCGAGCAGAACTGTCACTAGAAGATGCCCCCGAGGATCGTCTCCTCGAAGAACATCTTCCAAATAGGTTCATCATGTCCACATACAATTTTCTAAAAAAAATTGGGGTGACAAAAATTTGTCAACAAAACTTTATAAAATTGATAGCAACTACTCATAGGGATACATAGAAGCCATAGCAAGCATTCAGACTACTTAGAACACTAAGAATTTAACATGCAAGCACATCTACAGTAGCACCACGAGTAGCTAATTATTCAAAATGTAAACCACTAAAGCAAAAACTAATTGGACAAACGGTGGAGTCACATACATAGCAACAATCCCTCGAAACAGTTTCAGAAATGGAGCTTCAAGCAAAGAGATCGAAATCCGTGGGTTTGAGCTCAAGAACACAGGAGAGAGAGCAATGGAGATTTTTTTTCTGGAGGTAAGTGATGATGTGGGATGAAGAGGTAAGTGAGGGGGGCCCACGTGAGGACCACAACCCACCAGGGCATGCCTGGGGGTCCTGGCGCGCTCAGGTGGGTTGTGCCCACCTGGTGCACCTCCCTCTGGTATTATTTACACCAGAAATTCAGAAAATATTCAGAAAAATATCATGTAAAATTTTCAGGGCATTCTGAGAACTTTTATTTTTGGGTCATTTTTTATTTCACAGGAAATTCAAAAATTGACAAAACATGGCATTTTATTTTATTTAGCTAATAAAAACAGAAAACAAAAGGTAGAGACAAAAGGTAGTGCTTACTAAATTCATCAACTTCATACCATTCAAAAATGACCCATTAATAAGGTTGATCAGGTCTTATTAACAACCACTTTCAATTAGCATGAAACCGAAGAACTTTCATAAATCACTAAGTTACCTCAATGGGGATATGCATTTCCCCAACAATAAGTATTTCATATTTCTTTTTGACAGTAGGTAGAGGTATTTGAAAACTTCCAATAGTGATTGTCGGATATTTTTCAATAACATTAATACCATTCAATTGGAATTGTTTCTTCGGAAAGTGCACCGTATGCTCATTGCCGTTAATATGAAAAGTGAACTTGCTTTTATTGCAATCAATAACAGCCCGTGCAGTATTCAAGAATGATCTACCAAGGATAATCGACATGTTGTCGTCCTCGGGCATCTCAAGTATAACAAAGTCAGTCAAAATAGTAACATTAGCAACAACAATGGGCACATACTCACAGATACCGATAGGTATGGCAGTTGATTTGTCAGCCATTTGCAAAGATATTTCAGTAGGTGTGAGTTTATTCAAGTCAAGTCTTTTATATAAATAGAAAGTCATAACACTAACACCAGCTCCTAAATCACACAAAGCAGTTTTCACATAATTCTTTTTGATCGAGCAAGGTATAGTTGGTATTCCTGGATCTCCAAGTTTTTTAGGTACTCCATCTTTGAAAGTATAATTAGCAAGCATAGTGGATATTTCAGCTTCCGGTATTTTTCTCTTATTTGTGATGATGTCTTTCATATACTTTGCATAAGGAGGCATTTTCAAGATATCAGTCAAGCGAGTACGCAAAAAGACTAGCCTTAGCATCTCAGCAAAGCGTTCAAATTCTTCATCATCTTTCCTTTTAGTTGACTTGGGTGGAAAAGGCATAGGTTCTTGGACCCAAGGTTCTCTTTCTTTACCATGTTTTCTAGCAACAAAGTCTCTTTTGTCATATCTTTTATTCTTAGGTTGTGGGTTATAAAGATCAACATGTGGTTATATCTCATCATCATTATCTGGTTCTTTATTATTTGGTTGAGTGTCTTCATGAACATTAGCATTATCTTTTTCATTATCACTAGGTGAGTGCTCATTACCATATTGAGTTTTAGCACCTCAGATAGAAACTTCATTATCATTGTCAGGAGGTTTTTCTATTTCGGCTGAGATATAATATACCCCTCTTCTTCAGAGTGGGTTTAGGTGGTGGTTCAGGAATAGTCCAATCATCATAATTTTTCAATATGTTATTCAATAATTCTTTAGCTTGTCCAACAGTTCGTTCCCTGAAAACACAACTAGCACAACTATCTAGGAAGTCCCTGGAAGCATCGGTTAGTCCATTATAGAAGATATCAAGTATTTCATTTTTCTTAAGAGGATGATCAGGCAAAGCATTAAGTAATTGGCAAAGCCTCCCCCAAGCTTGTGGGAGAATCTCTTCTTTAATTTGCACAAAGTTAAATATTTCCTGTAAGGCAACTTGTTTCTTATGAGCAGGAAAATATTTTTCAGAGAAGTAATAAATCATATCCTGGGGACTACGCACACAACCAGGAGCAAGAGTATTGTACCAAGCTTTAGCATCGCCCTTTAATGAGAAAGGAAATAATTTGAGAATAAAGTAATAGCGAGTTTTCTCATCATTAGTAAAAAGGGTGGCTATATCATTCAACTTAGTAAGATGTGCCACAACAGCTTCAGTTTTACAACCATGGAAATGATCAGATTCGACCAAAGTAATTAACTCTGAGTCGACACAGAATTCAAAATCCTTATCATCAATAAAGATAGGTGAAGTAGCAAACTTAGGATCGCATTTCATTCTAGAATTCGGAGATTTTCTCTTTATACTTGCATAGTAATTTCTCTAGATCATCTCTATCATTGCAAGCAAGAATATCTCTAGTTGTTTCTTCACTCATAACATAACCTTCTGGTACCTTAGGCAATTCATATCTAGGAAGGCTAGTTCTAGTAGGTGTTTCAGGAGATTCAGTTTCAATCTCATCATGAGATTCAACAACATCATGTTGTATTACTCTAGCAATTTGTTCATCAAGAAATTCACCAAGTGGCACATCATCATTATCAAGTAAGGTACTAGCATCATCATAAGCATCATTCATAGTAGAAGTAGCATCATCAATAACTTGTGACATAACAGAGTTAATAGCATGTGGTGGTGTTGCAAGTTTATTCATAACAGAAGGTGAATCTAAAATAGAACTGGATGGCAATTCCTTACCTCCCCTCGTCTTTGAGGGAAATATCTTAGTCTTAGCATCCTTCAGATTCTTCATAGTGATAAATTGGTAATAATCCCAAGTGACTCAACAAATATAGCTATGCTCCCCAGCAACAGTGCAAGAAAAAGGTGTTGATAACCCAAAAGTATAGGGGATCGCAATAGTTTTCGAGGGTAGAGTATTCAACCCTAATTTATAGATTCGACACAAGGCGAGCCAAAGAATATTTGAAGGTATTAGCAGCTGAGTTGTCAATTCAACCACACCTGGAGATTAATTATCTGTAGCAAAGTGATCAGTAGCAAAGTAGTTTGATAGTTTTGATAGTAGTGACAACATCAATAGTAATAGTAACAGTGATAGCAGGAATTTTGTAGCAAGTGTAACAGTGATGATGGCAGTAGTAACTTAGCAGAAATAGTATGTGTCGGTGTCAAAACCGGCGGATCTCGGGTAGGGGGTCCCGAACTGTGCGTCTAAGGCGGATGGTAACAGGAGGCAGGGGACACAATGTTTTACCCAGGTTCGGGCCCTCTTGATGGAGGTAAACCCTACGTCCTGCTTGATTAATATTGATGATATGGGTAGTACAAGAGTAGATCTACCACGAGATCGGGAGGCTAAACCCTAGAAGCTAGCATATGGTATGATTGTATGTTGTAGTTGTTGTGTCCTATGGACTAAAACCCTCGGGTTTATATAGACACCGGAGAGGGTTAGGGTTACACAAGGTCGGTTACAAAGGAGGAGATAGACATATCCGTATTGCCTAGCTTGCCTTCCACGCTAAGTAGAGTCCCATCCGGACATGAGACGAAGTCTTCAATCTTGCATCTTCATAGTCTAACAGTCCGGCCAATGGAGATGGTCCGGCTGTCCGGAGACCCCCTAATCCAGGACTCCCACAGTAGCCCCTGAACCAGGCTTTCAATGACAATGAGTCCGGCGCGCAGTATTGTCTTCGGCATTGCAAGGCGGGTTCCTCCTCCGAATATACCACAAAAGAATTTGAATATAAGGATAGTGTCCGACCCTGCAAAATAAGTTCCACATACCACCGTAGAGAGAATAATATTTCCACAAATCCAATTGGCTAACTTGTTTTGGCAACACAACATTACGTCATGGCCCGGTGATTATTCGAACTGTTTCCTTTAACTAGCCCCGCACATAACGCGAGGCCATTTTTTGACACGTCTTGTCAAAGCAGAGATCGTGTCCCCTTATCACGGGATTCTCATCAATACGGGCGTGGGTAACCCAACCGCGCCATCAATTACGACACTTGGGGGATAAGCGAGTTTTACGAGGCTAGTGGGGACGCTTAGTTTCGTCCGCCCATATAAAGGGATAAGGATTCACCTTTTCATCCATGCCTTCTTCCTCCTTTGCTCATCCGTTTTCGCACACTCGAGCTCTAGCGCCCAAGTCCGCACTTCCCACCTCAACCTTCTCCAACCATGTCCGGAGCGGGAGGCAGGTGGATGGTCTCCTCCGTCACGGAGGGAAACATCAAGAAGCTGAGGAGAGCCGGATACCTGCCCGACAACATCGCGCACCGGCTCCCAGATGAGGGGCAGCTCATCCCCACCCCCGGGCCCCATGAGAGGGTAGTGTTCCTTACCCATTTCCTCCGCGGACTGGGATTCCCTCTCCACCCATTCGTCCCGGGGCTCATGTTCTACTACGGCCTGGATTTCCACGATCTGGCCCCGAACTTCATCCTAAACATCTCGGCGTTTATCGTCGGGTGTGAGGCCTTCCTCCGCATCAAGCCCCACGTCGGCTTATGGCTGAAGACCTTCAATGTCAAGCCGAAGGTAGTGGGTGGCCGCCAGGCGGAGCGCGGAGGCGCCATGGTGGGCAAGATGCCCAACGTTACATGGCTCGAGGGCTCCTTTGTGTAAACCATAAAGGGGTGGCAATCGGGGTGGTTCTACATCACCGAGCCGCGTGACCCTGCATGGGCAGCGGCCCCCGAGTTCCGATCTGGCATCCCCACGCGGCTCACCTCCTGGAAAGAGAAGGGCCTGTCCTGGGGTAGTTCGGGAGAGCTGACTGGACTCCAAACATGTATTCAAAACATGGTGAACAAGAAGCTCAAACTCGTCAACGTAGTCCAGGTCATGCTCATCCGCCGGATCCTCCCGTGTCAACAACGGGCCTTCAACTTGTGGGAGTTCGACCCGGCGCAGCACCAAACTCTAAACAGGCTCTTTGATACAACACACGAGGATGCCTGGAAGGTGCTATTCAAGGGCGCCGAGGTTCCTCCTCCTACTACCGAGGATCGCGGATTCTGCGCGAAGCGCCAAGCCAGCGCGGTAAGCTGTTTTACCTCTTACAAGATACTTGGTTTACATAGTTTGACTCTATGCGGGATCTAAGCTCCTGTTCCTTTGATAGGACTGGCAGGAAATGGCCGGACAGATCGACTGTCCGGCTCCTTTGCCCGAAGGCCCAGCAAATGCTCTCCTGACGGAGATGCTGACTCCGGCTCCTTACAAGGTGCCAGAGAAGACCAAGAAGGCCAAGGGAACCCGAAAGAGTTCCCGGCGCCAGGTGTTATCGGACTCATAGTCTGATGACTCTGCGGCACACTCCTCCCCCGAAGACGAGGAGGAAGAAGAAGATGCTCCCCCTCCAGGCGGGGGAGAAAAAAAAGGAAGGCCATCCCAACTGGGGGGCGAAGGGTCCAAGAAGGGAAGGACTCTCCTTCCGGACAGTTCCACCGCCGCCGACGAAGGCGAAGACGAGTGGTTGCCCAGGACCAAGCCCCTGGGGAGATCGTAAGTATTCGGATACCAGAGTAACTCATAGTATTCCTTTGTTGCACTGCTTTCCCTAACGCCGAATATGATTATGCAGGCCGCCACGAGCTAGTATCGATGTATCATCGGACGGCTCCCTGGGCTCGTCGGACATGGATAGCGATCCCGTCCCGACCGCCACCTCCCCTCATCCTGCGGACGACGCCGAGGTGCTGTCTCACGAGGCACCGAGTCTAGGGGAGACAGTCCTGGAGGCGCCTCAAGGCAGCCTCCTGGACTCTGGGAGCCGAGGGGACAAGGCCCCTGAGAGCTCCAAGTTCGGTCCTCAGCCAAACACCGCGCCGGAACCTCCAGTGGTTCCGGGCTCGGGCAGGCGGCCTCCTTCCAAGAGGGGCAAGACGCCTGTGCTGGTGACCTCTGCCCATCCAGAGGCGCCGCACGATCTGCTGGAAGCGCTTCGCGGCGCTTCCATCGACGAGGAGCACCATACTATTATGAGTGTGGTGGTCCAGAAGTTTCAGTCCGCCAAGAGCAGATTGACTGAAGCATGTGCCAGCCTTCTAACAGGCTTTGAGGTAAGTGTTAAAATATAGGAAAAATGTTACCGCATAGACAGTAGCCCCTGATGCTCTGTTCGGTGTTCACAAAGAAAAGCCGAACAGAGGATCAAACAATATCGCAGGAGTCTAATTTAAGTATGTTAATATGCGTATGCAGGCTTCGCTGCTGGCCTCAGCCGCACTGACTGCGGAGGCCGCCTCACTGAAGCAGGACCTCAAGGGGTCCAAGAAAGAGCTCAGCCTTGCCAAGAGGCAGCTCGAGGAGAACAAGGGTAAGTAATACCCTGTCTGTAGATATGTATATATAAAAGAAGATGCGATTGCAAAATTACAGGATCATCGTATATTTGCCAGGGGCCACGACCGAGGTGGCGACCCTGAAGCAAGCGCTAACCAAGGCCGAAGATAAAGCGGCCAAGGAGCGCACCGAGCGAGAAAATCAAGAGGCTCGGGTGGGCGAAGTGCGGCAAGAGCTCCAGGCTCTCATGACGAAGCATGAGGCGTTGGAGCTTGACTCGAAGACGCGAGAGTCTGAGCTTGCCGCGGCCCTTGAGAGCGCAAAAAGTGCCAAGGCCGAAGCCCAAAAGGCCCTCCAGGAGATCGACGCAATGAAGAAGATAGTGGCGGGTAAGGTATTCTATATGCAGAGCAAGCATGTAAAAGTAAATTACCGATTACTTACCCGAATTCGGAGCTCTCCACGAGCATTCGCAGATTTGCCCCGCAGCGTGTCGGATACCGCACAGTTTTACCAGGCCGAGGAGGGAAGCTCAACGGAGAAGCTGTTCTGGTCTCAGTATACTGAGACCGAACACCCGATGCCTCTGAGCGACCAGCTAAAGTAGCTGGTTGAGCTGCACAAGGCGGCCGAACAGGCCATGAAGGGCCTTATAGTCCGGCTGTGGCCTGGCGACGCCCTTCCGAATAGCTACTTCGGCCTAGTGAGGCGGCTTGTGGATGCCTGCCCACGGCTGGAGGTCGTCAAGCGGTCCGTCTGCATCGAAGGTGCACGCTGGGCTTTCGCCCGTGTGAAGGTGCAGTGGGCCAAGCTAGACGCTGTGAAGCTGATCAAGGAAGGGACGCCGCAGGGCAAGGAGCATCGCACCCCCGAAATTTATTATGAGGGTGTCCTGAAGGGTGCCCGTCTAGTAGCGGACGAATGTTCAAAGGATGTAATATTTGAGTAAACTTGCTCGTGTGATCATGTATGATGAAAACTTGTTTCATATGCGCTATGCAACGCTTGTGTGAATTTAAAATATTACCTTATGTTTGGCTGTTTATCCAATCTGAGAGATGGCTAGTCCTCAGCTTCTGCCCCCATGCCACGAGTGCTGGGGTGTTCGGGATAAACCTGAGCACTCTTGTTCCCATGTTTGGGTCCTTCGAGGGAGGTGCTCAGCACAACGAACAAGGCAACCGGACTAATAATGCTTTATCACTCTCACTTAGCCATAGAATTCTATAATTTTAAATTTCGGCGAAGCCCCTGGTATTCGGAAGGCCGAATTCGGGGCGCGATACATGCCTTTAAGCCGGACAGGGCCAGCCCCTCACTCTAAGTGGCATAAGTTTTTAGGGACTCGAAAACCTCGCCGAACAGCGACCAGTCTCTCGCCTTATCATGACAGTCAGTTTTAGCTTTCTCTACTGAGGTGCTAAGCCCAGCAGAACCGGGGCACAATCGCAGTAGTTCTCCTAGCGCTAGCTTAGCCGATAGAGCGGAATGTAAGGTACCAAAACATAGGAGCCAGGCAAACCCAACATTTGACCAAAGACATGATTCGGAGCTGATGCATATAGTGCTATAAATTCGGGGTGCCGCACTTGTGAAAGTGTTCGGACTTTTCACACCATATTGTGGGGTACGTAATCCCCTGGTGTATTGGCCGTACCAAAGTGTATGGTTGCAAGGCGTCGTTAATGAACACACACATATATATATAACAAGAATGCAATAATAGTCGTGATGTTATGCATTGTTTATTCAAAAAGGTGCGTTAAAGCAGAATGATACAGATAGTGCGATAAGCAAAGAGTAGGACTATGTCCCTTCGAAGGGCAAGCTGAGGAATAGTATTAAATCAAATATTTCGCTCGTTATTGTAATCCACCTGGGAGTTCCGTGGTGTGACGTAGCTTTCTGCCTCCTTGGTTGCTGCATCATGTGTTCGGCAGTAGTGCTGCCGGACAGGGTTTCCAGAGATTAATGTCCTGAAAAAGAGAAAAATAACCAAACGGGAAGCCCCTAGTGCGGTTTAAGCCGCTTCTTGGGGCGTGCCGCAGTTGTGCCCCCCTCCCCTGTGCCCATGGTATTTTTAATGCATAATTATGTACGCATGGCACGAGTTTCGCCATTTGGCTGGGACTGGGGTGGGGGCCGCATTGCTACGCGAGCTCAGATCGCGCCAGGCGGTCTAGTTGTCAATTGCTCCGAGCGCGCTTGAAGGTGTCCGGGTCTTGAAACGCCGAACCGGTGGATTGCCTTGAGAGGTTGTTTTGCGCTTCTGCTGTGAGGGCCGCAGTGTGCTCCTCCGTTCGAAGAGAGCGCTCTGTGTTTCCATTGACTGTAATAACCCCGTGAGGTCCTGGCATCTTGAGCTTGAGGTATGCATAATGCGGTACCGCATTGAATCTCGCAAATGCGGTTCGCCCGAGCAGTGCATGATAACCACTGCGGAACGGGACTATATCGAAGATTAACTCTTCGCTTCGGAAGTTGTCCGGGGATCCGAAGACCACTTCCAGTGTAATAGAGCCTGTGCAATAGGCCTCTACGCCTGGAATGACGCCCTTAAAGGTCGTTTTTGTGGGTTTGATCCTTGAGGGGTCTATACCCATTTTGCGCACTGTGTCCTGATAAAGCAGGTTCAGGCTGCTGCCGCCATCCATAAGGACTCGAGTGAGGAGAAATCCGTCAATGATTGGGTCCAGAACCAGTGCGGCGAATCCGCCATGATGGATACTAGTGGGATGGTCCCTGCGATCGAAAGTGATCGGATAGGAGGACCATGGGTTGAACTTCGGGGCGACTAGCTCCAACGCATATACGTCCCAGAGCGCATGCTTCCGCTCCCTCTTGGGGATGTGGGTTGCGTATATCAGGTTCACCATTCGCACTTGTGGGGGAAACCTCTTCTGTCCTCTAGTGTGTGGCTGCCGGGGCTCCTCCTCGTCATTGCTATGTGGCCCCTTGTCCTTGTTTTAGGCAATTAACTTGCCGGCCTGCTTGAACACCAAACAATCCCTGTTGGTGTGATTGGTTGGCTTTTCTGGGGTGCCGTGTATTTGACACAAGCGATCGAGTATACGGTCCAAACTGGATGGACCCTGCGTACTTTGTTTGAATGGCTTTTTTCGCTGACCGGGTTTAGAGCCTTTGAATCCGGCATTGACTGTTGTATCCTTGGTATTATCGCTGCTAATGTGGCGCTTATGTTTGTTGCGACGTGACCTGCTATTGCCGTCCTTGGTATCCGAAGTACAATGGTCCTTTGATATGTTATTGCTGCGAGCCAGCCAGGTGTCTTGTCCCGCACAAAAGCGGGTCATGAGTGTCAAGAGGGCTGCCATAGATTTCGGCTTTTCCTGACCAAGGTGCCGGGCTAGACATTCGTCGCGGATGTTGTGTTTGAAAGCCGCTAGGGCCTCTGCATCCGGACAGTCGACAATTTGATTTTTCTTTGTTAGGAACCGAGTCCAGAATTGCCTGGCCGATTCTTCTGGCTGCTGAATTATGTGGCTCAAGTCATCGGCATCTGGTGGCCGCACATAAGTGCCCTGAAAGTTGTCGAGGAATGTGGCTTCCAGATCTTCCCAACAGCTAATGGACTCTGCTGGCAAGCTGTTAAGCCAATGCCGCGCTGGTCCCTTGAGCTTTAGTGGGAGGTATTTGATGGCGTGTAAGTCATCACCACGGGCCATGTGGATGTGGAGGAGGAAATCCTCGATCCATACTTCGGGATCTGTTGTGCCGTTGTATGATTCAATATTTACAGGTTTGAAACCTTCTGGGATTTGATGATCCATTACTTCGTCTGTGAATCATAAGGGGTGTGCGGCGCCTCTATATTGGGCTATATCGCGACGCAACTTGAATGGGTCTTGCCCGATGTGTTCGGCCCGGCCAGATTTACTTTTACTATATCCGGCGTGACGTTTATCGTCTCGCATAGTGGCGCGCCCCCATGATACATAGATTGATCTTTCATGCTTTGCTTTGTCCTCCAATATGTCTCGCAGGTCTGGCCTATCTCCCCATGCCTTTTTATTTGAATGGCGTCGGGGTGCGGGCTGAGTTTTTGGCTGGAATGCCTCTCTATCGCGGCCACAAGGTGGCCGGTCAGCCGCGTCATACGCTTATTCCTCCAATCGGGGTAGCAACCTAAATTTTGGGTAACTCTTGGAGGGGCACTCGAGTTTATATTCCACGGCCGCGAGGACTTCAGTTCATCTGTTAGCTAGCAAATCTTGATCAGCTTGAAGTTGCTACTGCTTTTTCTTAAGGCTATTTGCCGTGGCTATAAGCCGGCGTTTGAAGCACTCTTGTTCGATGGGATCCTCTGGCACGGCGAATTCGTCATCGCCGAGGCTTGCCTCGTCTTCGGAGGGGGCATGTAATTATCATCCTCCGCCTCTCCATCTGCCGCTTTCTCAGGAGGGCTGGCTCTTCCATCCTCCTGCTCTAAATCTTGCTGGAGGGGATTGTTGTTGTCTTCGGCACTATCCGGAGTGTTATTATCTCATGTGCCGGTATCACCACTTTTGCTTTGGCGGGACTTAGAGCGGCGCCGTTGACGTCAGCGCTTGGGTTGCTTCTTGGAGGGGTCATTCTCCGCTATCTCATCGCCATTGCCTTCTTTGGGTGTATCCACCATGTATATATATCATATGATGAGGTGGCTGTCCATTGCCCTGTGGGCAGTGGTTCCTCTTCATCTCCCGCATCATCGTCCATACCGTCGATGTCTTCGGAGTCGAAGTCGAGCATGTCGGTTAAGTCATCGACAGTGGCTACTAAGTGGGTGGTGGGTGGGCCGCGAATTTCTTCGTCGTCCGCATCCCAGTCCTACTGGACATAGTTCGGCCAGGATCCTCCTGACAAGGAGAGAGACCTTAATGAGTTCAGTATGTCGCCAAAGGGCGAGTGCTGAAAAATATCCACGGAGGTAAACTCCATGATCGGCGCCCAATCGGATTCGATAGGAACAGGCGCGGGCGGTTTGGAGTCCATGGCCGGAGAAGGATCCGGCAGTTTAACAACACGGCTCTCGTGCAAGGTAAGGTCGATGTTTGGCTCGATCGCCGCTGAGGGTAAGGACTCCGTGGCGGGGTCCATCCACCCGTCCATGGACGGCGCAACTGGCTCCGAATTGAGGGTCGGAGCGGCTGCCCGTGCGATCTCCTGGACACTGACCGATGGTAGAGCCAAATCGTACTCATCGTGACCGTGTGACGCACAAGGCAGAGGCTCGAATCCGTCGAAGATCAAGTCTCCACGGATATTGGTCGTGTAGTTTAAGCTTCCAAACCTGACCTGGTGGCCAGGGGCGTAACTTTCAATCTGCTCCAGATGGCCAAGCGAATTGGCCCGCAGTGCAAAGCCGCCGAACACGAAGATCTGTCCGGGGAGAAAAGTCTCACCCTGGACTGCATCACTATCGATGATAGTAGGAGCCATCAAGCCTAACGGCGACGACACAGAGGAATTCTCAATGAAAGCACCAATGTCGGTGTCAAAACCGGCGGATCTCGGGTAGGGGGTCCCGAACTGTGCGTCTAAGGCGGATGGTAACAGGAGGTAGGGGACACAATGTTTTACCCAGGTTCGGGCCCTCTTGATGGAGGTAAAACCCTACGTCCTGCTTGATTAATATTGATGATATGGGTAGTACAAGAGTAGATCTACCACGAGATCAGAGAGGCTAAACCCTAGAAGCTAGCATATGGTATGATTGTATGTTGTAGTTGTTGTGTCCTACGGACTAAAACCGTCCAGTTTATATAGACACCAGAGAGGGTTAGGGTTACACAAGGTCGGTTACAAAGGAGGAGATACACATATCCGTATTGCCTAGCTTGCCTTCCACGCCAAGTAGAGTCCCATCCAGACACGAGACGAAGTCTTCAATCTTGCATCTTCACAGTCTAACAGTCCGGCCAATGGAGATAGTCCGGCTGTCCGGAGACCCCCTAATCCAGGACTCCCACAGTATGGAAAAGTCCGTAGGCATTGGATCGGTGACTTGTTGGATGATATTCATCATGTGATAATTATAACCTAGGGCTATTCAGCACTAGCTCCAGTTCATCTATATAATGTAGGCAAGTATTACGTAAATAGGCATACGTGCTTTATTAAAAGAACTTGCATGACATCTTTTGTCCTACCCTCCCATGGCAGCAGGGTCCATATTGGAAACTAAGGGATACTAAGGCCTCCTTTTAATAGAGAACCGGAACAAAGCATTAACACATAGTGAATACATGAACTCCTCAAACTATGGTAATCACCAGAAGAAGTCCCGCTTATTGTCACTCCGGGGTTACCGGATCATAACACGTAGTAGGGGACTATAACTTGCAAGATCGGATCTAGAACATGGATGTTGGAGTAAATGACCACGGGTAGCCTAGCCGGCTTCCCCTGGTACTTCAGAAAAATTATAGGCCGATCAAGCCTCCAAGCGTCCAAGACATGGGGCCGCCTTCCCCCAGCCGGCTACCTCTCAAGCCGGCTGCGCAAAGGCTGCCCAGCCCTGAAATCCTTGAGAAACAAGACTACGAGAAGGCCAACTTCCAGAAGCCGGCCATGAAAAGGCCGACTCCCAGGAGCCGGCCCCTCAGCAGGCGGCTAAGATCTTGCCCTCAGAGTCTGCACCCACATAACGGCGACAAGACGGGGCATGGCTATAGTAAAGCTTACCACCCCCCGAATCCCGGCGCACGCATGGCCACAGTGCACCATATGGGGCGGCCATCACCCGTCCGGCGCGGCACTGTTGCCACGATGATCGTGACGTCACCCACGGCGAGCGGTCAGTACGACCCATGGGTGGCGGGCCCCCTCAGTCAGGGAGATCCCAAAGGCGGCCAGGCTTCCCACAGTCGGCCAAGGGTATGGCCGGCTTCCAATAGCTGGCCAGCTCTCTCCCTCCAAGGTGGTGCTTCATTAAGGAGACAAGAGAAGGTAAGGCTATAGTGATGAGCCGCCTCGCGGCGGCACTATAGCCATGCTTACCACGACAAAGCCATCGTCACCAGGGGTAAGGTAACAGTAACCAGCCCCCGACAGGACCCCCGAGCGGTGGGGACCTGCCTGTCGACCAAAGGGTCGGCAGCTGGCGGGCCCACCAGTCGGCGGGCCCCACCAGTCGGCAGAGAAGCTGGTGGGCGTAGACACAGATGGCTAGGGCCCATGCCCAGCCAGATTACCATTGTACCCCTGTGGGGTAGGCCTATATAAACCCCCCAGGGTTCGCATGCAGGGGAGATCGCTCTTTGGATAGATTTTAGACACCACAAGGAGAAGAGGAGCGGGCTGGCCTGGCCCTCCTTCATCCTTTCACCGAACAGCTCAAGGAGCATTCTGTAGCTACCCATCGAGCTAGTGATCATGCGGAGACCCCGCAGAGCAGCATTAGGGGTGTTATCTACATGGAGAGCCCTGAAGCTAGGTAAGATTCGCCGGCATGCATGTCTTCGCCTTATCCCGTTTCTAGGCACCGGTGATGTTTTATTGGCTCCCACAATGATAAGCCATCCATTGGCATATGTCGCACCAACCACCCAACATTTGGCACCCACCATGGGGCCAGGTGCACCGTCGTCTGGAGACCTGTTCTGGACGGGAACCTTCTTCCTTCCCAACATGCATAGCCATCCCGGCTCACCGGATGGCGCTTGCCCCAACGCGCTGCAAGACGTCGCCGATGCCTGCGCGGCGAGCTGCCTCGCCGATCTTCTTGGCGAGGCTCGCATCTTCGACGAGTCCGCATCCGACGCGGGCACAGACTGCCTCGAGAGCCACCTCATCAGCCTCCTCGACCAACTCCACGTCTCCAGCGAGCTTGCCGCGGACTTGGAGTCGATTGGCTCCACCGACCCAATGCTTGTCGACTCCGACACGGCATCCCTTGACGCCTTCCCCACCAACATGGTGGTCATCAACGACCCTCTTCCTCGAGCCGACAGCTGTGGCAGTGCCATGACCGAGGTACTGGTCATCAGCCACGGCGCCCCCTCAGGCGAAAACGCCCACGACGCTCTGCAGGCGGTGCTGCATGACTTGTCCGTCCCCGTCCTGGCCGACGCAGACGCCAAGACATTGGAGGCGCGCCGCCTCGCCCTCGTTGCAGAGGGCCAGAAGCTCGCCACCATGAGACGCCTCACCGAGGCTCACCAGCGTGAGGTCGACCGTGCCACCTTCGGCACGCCGCCTCCCGACGGGCCGAACCACGTCGGCATTGTCAAGAAACACGGCGCGGCTATCGCTGACATGCTGGGAGCAGACCGCCCAGTCTATGCCACGCCTCTCGAGAACTTGCGCGCCGCCCAGGCGGCCGCAGACGAGTTGAATGGGCTGGGGCCTGATGAGCTCCCCTACATGACCAAATGCATCCAGCAACTTATCAACGCGGCCACAGAGCGGCATGAAGCCGGCGTCTGCGCCGAGAGTCCTCCCCCACGCCGAGAGCACAGCACGATGTCCCGAACACCGACCGCGGGCAACACCCGCGCGAGAAAAGAAAAGGAGCCGGCTGCCAGCCGCAGCCGGACTCGAATCTCCATCGAGCGTGACGTAGAGGGCCACCCTCGAGCCGTGGAGTGGCGGGGCAACCCCCCTCCTCCTTCGCCTCGTGGGGAGAGATACCCTACCCCGCCACCTGTCACGCATCCGACTCTCAGCGGCCGGCTGGGTCGCCGCGAAGGAGTTGGCGAGAATGATGCCCGCCATCGGATCGACCGCCTTGCGCGATCCCTGGCCCTGGAAGAAGAAGATGATGTCGGCCCGTCTTGCTTCGGCCCCCGCATCCGCGACGAGCCCTTCCCCAAAGGGTTCTCGCTCGCACGAGACACGCCCAAGTACAACGGCTCCGTGAAGCCGGAAGATTGGTTGATCGACTACTCCACCGCGGTTAGCATCGCAAACGGCAATAGGCGTGTTGCCGTAAAATATGTGCCCCTCATGCTCCAAGGCACGGCGCGCACCTGGCTTAACAGCCCCAAGCCTTACAGTGTCAACAGCTGGCTAGACTTCACTGAAGCCTTCATACGCAACTTCACCAGCACCTACAAGCGGGCTCCCAAGCCCCGACAGCTCTCCTTGTGTGTCCAAGGGCCCAACGAATCGACTCGCGACTACCTCACATGTTGGGCCGAGCTCTGCAATTCCTGCGAGGGAGTGCACGAGGTTCAAGCTATAGAGTACTTCACCGCCGGGTGCCGAGAAGGCACCCTCCTCAAATACCGACTCCTCTGCGACGAGCCGACTGCGCTTGACGAGTTGCTGATCATAGCTGATAAATACGCCACGGCCGATTCCTTAATGAAGACCGAGCTCCGAGTGGACGCCTCCTGGAAGGTGCTCGCTCCATGTCCCAAGATGCCGGCTGGAGAATCCAGCCGACGCCCGCACCAGAACGACCACAAGCGCAAGGCTCCCCTGCCGCTTTCCACTAGTCGGCAGGTGGCCACAGTCGAAGACGAACAACTCGAAGGGCGGCCCGCACCCAAGAAGCAGAAGGGCGGCAGGCCGGCTTGGTAGCCGGCTTTCTCCTACGAGCAAGTACTTGATGCCCCCTGCAAGTTTCACAGCGGCGCAAAGCCTTCAAACCACACGACCAGAAAATGCCATTAGCTCACACGGATCTCCAAGGGTGAGGGGATGGTGCCACATCCGCCTGCTGGTCATCCGCCTCCGGCTCCTCCGCAGCCGGCCGCTCGACCAGCGGTCGGGGCAGTTCAAGATGAGTACCCCGACGAGCATGCCGCCTATTTCATCTTTACGAGCCAGCCAGAAGATCGGCGTAGCCGGTGCCGACAACACCAAGAAGTTAACGCAGTCACCTCCAACAACCCAGAATTCATGCACTGGTCCGAAAGGCCTATTAGTTGGAGCCAGACAGATCACCCAGAGGTGATGCCATCTCCCGGCTCTTACGCATTGGTTCTGGACGCCACCCTCGCTACGGAAAGGCGAGCCGCCCGTTTCTCCCGTGTGCTGATAGATGGTGGGAGCAGCATCAATATCCTATACCGTGACACCATGGAGAAGCTGAGCATCAAGACAAAGCAGCTCATGCCCAGTCGGACTGTGTTCCATGGCATCGTACCCGGCTTGTCCTGCTCCCCAATCGGCAAGATCAAGATAGATGTCCTCTTCGGGGACAAGGATCATTTCCGCCGAGAGGTGGTGTGGTTTGAAGTGGTGGATCTAGAGAGCCCTTACCACGCGTTGCTTGGCCGACCTGCCCTGGCCAAGTTCATGGATGTACCCCATTATGCCTACCTCAAGATGAAGATACCAAGTTCCAAGGGCATCATCACCATAGCCGGAGACTACAAGAAATCCTCCGAGTGTGCGGCTGCCAGCAGCCGGCAGGCCGAGTCCCTTGTAATTGCTGAAGAGAAGAAGATACTGGACCGAGTCATGGCCATGACCGGCAAGCAGCCGGCCCTGTCCCCCGACCCCAAGGAATGTGGTGCCCAAGGTTATTTTCAGCCGGCCAAAGAAACCAAGAGGGTACCTCTGGACCCAGATCACCCAGAAAGGTTTGCTACCATCGGGGCAAACCTGGACAGCAAATAGGAAGGCGAGCTCGCCGATTTCCTCCGTGAGAATCGGGACATTTTCGCATGGTCCCCCAAGGACATGCCGGGTGTGCCGAAGGAATTCGCCGAGCACAAGCTACATGTCCGAGAAGGTGCGAAACCAGTCAAACAGCCTCTCCGCCGACTATCGGAGGAGAAGAGAAGGATTATAGGAGAGGAGATAGCCCGGCTTCTGGCAGCCGGCTTCATTATGGAAGTTTTCTTCCCAGAGTGGCTCGCCAACCCGGTCCTCGTGCTGAAGAAAAATAACAAGTGGCGCATGTGTATAGACTACACTAGCCTCAACAAGGCCTGCCCCAAAGATCCTTTCGCCCTGCCAAGGATTGACCAAGTGATAGACTCTACAGCCGGATGCGAGCTGTTGAGCTTCTTGGATGCTTACTCAGGCTACCACCAGATAAAGTTGGATCCAGCTGACTGCCTAAAAACCGCCTTCATCACACCATTCGGAGCCTTCTGCTACCTGACTATGACATTCGGCTTGAGAAATGCCGGTGCCACTTTTCAGCGTTGCATGCAGAAATGCCTCCTCAAGCAGCTCGGCAGAAATGCCCACGTCTATGTAGACGATATTGTAGTGAAGACGGAGAAGCGTGGCACCTTGCTGGAAGACCCCAGAGAAACATTTGAAAACTTGCGCCGATTCCAAATCAAGCTCAACCCCGAGAAATGCGTGTTCGGAGTACCAGCCGGTCAGCTCCTAGGCTTCCTGGTCTCCAAATGCGGCATCGAGTGCAACCCAATGAAGATCAAGGCCATAGAGAGAATGGAGATTCCCACCAAGCTGCGGGATGTCCAGAAGTTCACCGGATGCTTGGCTTCCCTGAACCGCTTCATCAACCGGCTCGGAGAGAAAGCCCTCCCCCTCTACCGACTCATGAAGAAGTCCACTCATTTCGAGTGGAACGACCAGGCGGACCAAGCCTTCCACGAGCTAAAGAAGATGCTGACCATGCCGCCTGTCTTGGCGGCATCGGCTGAAAAGGAGCCCATGCTCCTTTACATTGCCGCTACTAGCCGGGTGGTCAGCACTGTCATCGTAGTCCAGCACCCAGAAGAAGGCCAGGCTCAGCCGGTTCAGAGGCTGGTGTATTATTTAAGCAAAGTCTTATCCACCTCGAAGAAGAACTACCCACACTACCAGAAGATGTGCTACGGTGTGTACTTTGCTGCCAAGAAGCTCAAGCCCTATTTTCAAGAGCACCCCATCACGGTCGTATGTACTGCCCCGCTCGTCGAGATCATAGGCAGCCGGGATGCATCCGGCCGAGTGGCCAAATGGGCCATTGAGCTGGCCCCCTACGCGATTTTCTACCAGCCCCGCACCGCTATTAAGTCCCAGGTGCTGGCCGACTTCCTCGTCGATTGGGCCGAAACCCAATACCTGCCACCGGCTCCCAACTCCACTCACTGGTGGATGCACTTCGATGGGTCCAAGATGCACACCGACTTGGGAGCCGGCATCGTCCTCACCTCTCCCAAGGGCGACAAGCTCAAGTATACATTGCAAATTCATTTTGCCGCCTCCAACAATGTGGCCGAGTACGAGGCGCTCATACACGGGCTCCGGCTAGCCAAAGAGCTCGGCATCCGCCGGATCTTGTGCTATGGCGACTCGGATTTGGTGGTCCAACGGTCATCCGGTGACTGGGACGCCAAAGACGCAAACATGGCGAGCTATCGTTTCCTCGTCCAGCAAATCAGTGGATATTTTGAAGGATGTGAGTTCCTTCATGTACCATGTGCCGACAACATGCAAGCAGATGCCCTGGCACAAGTAGGATCCACCCGGCAAGCCATACCATCCGGCGTTTCTCTCCATTGCCTCCTCAAGCCGTCTATCAAGCCGTCTCCAGAATCTGATTCCATCTTCGTGCCGCCTGACCCCAACGCAGTCGGATCCGACTTGGGAAACCAAGCAGGTGGCGCGGGGACTCCAACTGGCGGCCCGGGGACTGCCATAGTCGCACCCGGCCCGGGGAATTCGGAACTCGGCCCGGGGGCTACTGCAGCCGGCCCGGGGACTACATCAACACAAAAGGCGATGGCCGACTCCGACTCCAACTCTTCACCACCCAGCCCACCCGTCCCTATCACAGTGGCAGTCCTGACAATAGAAGAAGTCACAGCTCCATCATGGGCCCAGCCCATCCTCAACTTCTTAGTAAATAGAGAGCTACCAACTGACGAGATCTCGGCAAGACAAGTTCAACGCCGAGCCGGAGCCTACACAATCGTCAGCCGAGAGCTTGTTAGGCGCAGCGTCACTGGAGTCTTCCAGCACTGCGTCGAACCAGAGAAGGGCATAGCAATCCTCAGGGACATCCACGAAGGCGAATGCGGCCACCATGCAGCCTCAAGATCACTCGTCGCCAAGGCTTTTCGCCATGGATTTTTCTGGCCGACTGCTTTGGAAGATGCCAAGGAACTAGTCAAACACTGCAAAGGGTGCCAAGTTTTCAGCTCCAAGCAACACCTGCCGGCTTCTGCACTCAAGACCATCTCCCTCACCTGGCCCTTTGCCGTCTGGGGCCTGGACATGGTGGGCCCGTTCAAGACGGCATGCAGCGGCATGATGCATCTGCTCGTCGCTGTGGAGAAATTTACCAAGTGGATTGAGGCAATGCCGATCAAGAAGCTGAATGGGCCGACTGCCGTCACCTTCATCGCAGATATTACAACCCGGTATGGCGTACCGCATAGCATCATCACCGACAACGGCACAAATTTTGCAAAGGGAGCACTGGCACGTTTTTGCGCAACACGCGGCATCCGGCAGGACCTAGCGTCCGTTGCCCTCCCGCAGTCAAACGGCCAGGTCGAGCGAGCAAACGGCCTCATCCTCTCCGGCATCAAGCCCCGACTGGTCGTGCCACTGGAGCGTTCGGCCGGCTGCTGGCTCGACGAGCTGCCGGCCATCCTTTGGAGTTTGCGCACTACCCCAAACAAATCGACCCGCTTCACCCCTTTTTTCCTTGTATATGGTGCCGAGGCCGTCATCCCAACTGACATCGAGTTTGACTCGCCTCGGGTCACCATGTACACGGAGGCGGAAGCCAAGGAAGCACAAGAAGACGGTGTTGACCTACTGGAAGAGGGCCGGCTGTTAGCCCTCAGTCGGTCTGCCATCTATCAGCAGGGTCTGCGCCGCTACCACAGCCAGAAGGTCAAGCCAAGATCTTTCCAAGAGGGCGATCTTGTGCTTCGGTTGATCCAGCGAACAGCCGGCCAGCACAAGCTCTCAGCCCCTTGGGAGGGCCCCTTCATCATCAGCAGAGCTTTAGGCAACGACTCCTACTACCTAATCGACACGCGGAAGCCGAAGGCACGCAAGAGAGATGTTCTAGCAAGGAGTCGGAACGACCGTGGAACGCCAATCTCCTCCGAAGATTTTACAGTTAAAAAACAGTACATAGCACGCTACCTTTTGTACTAAGTACGAGACAAGGGGTGCCCCGAGGAGCGCTCGGGGACTACCCTCTTTTATCTATGAAAGACGAGTATCACGCATACGATTATGTTGCTACACTTGCTTTCTTCGTCCGGCACCGGATTCGACCAGTCGGCCTGGGGACTCGCCGCCTCAAGTTATATCTGAAGTTCCACCTGCAGTCAGACAAGTAGTGTGCCGGCACCCAAGCCCGCTCTTGCCAAAAAGTCAAAGCTTGAAGAACCGACTGTCCGACTGGCAAGAGCCAAGGGCAGGAAAGGATGCCCACGCAAAAAACGGCTAAGGACCAATGAACTTATATAACGTGAGCCGGCCTCCCACCCGCCAGCCGGCTACCAGAGCAGCCGGCTGGCTGGCTTCCCGTTCACCTTGCTGCAATCTGAGAAAGCTCGAGTACTTGCCTTACCAAAACAACCAAGTCCTTCTCCGGCCATAGACTGCAAAGCAGCTGTCCGGCTGGGAAGGCGGCGGCCAAGGGAAGGCGGCAAAGGAAAAAGGCAAAGGATAAAAAGCAAACATAAACGGAAGCCAAACACATGCATAATATTTACACAAAAGACCTTCGAAAGGCCAGCATTCAACATAGTCTGAATACACCCCCAGTGGGTGGAACTGCGCAAATTTAAAGATTGTTCAAAGAAGTAACAAGCAGGATAGCTAGGACGGCGGATCAAGCCAGGGGAACAACTGGCGAGTTGGGCAGGTTGGCGGAGTCGGCGGTGCTGGCTGGAGGAGTGACCGACTGGCGAGTCTCGGCATTGTTGCTAGAGGCATGATCGGGCTGAGGCGGGCTGGTCGCTTCACCATCCGGCGCAGCGTCTTCGTCATCCTCTCCCTCTTCCCCTTCGCCCTCATCACTAGAGGCAATCTCCTCCGCCGAGTCCTCACCTTCGGCCGGGTTCAGCCCGAACCACTCCTCTGGCTGAGCGACGCCGGTGTCATCCACCTCAGGAGCAAAGGCGCTGGTATCGGTATGCTCGGCAATCACCAAGGCGCGTTGGATGATAGCCGGCCGCACCGCCTCCAGCTCCTCGTCAGCCTCCTGCTGCCAGGTGCTCAGCTGGTCCAAGTTCAGCCCAGGATACCAAGCTCGGACGAACTCCAGAGCCCGCCCAGCGCCGGACCGGGCCGCTGACGCCTTCCAAGCCTCGAAGCGGCCGACTACGACCTCCAGCCAGTCGGCGGTCTGACTTGGGGTGCGCGGAATCACCTCGCCAGGCCAGAGGGCGGCCAGCACTTGCGCCCCGGCGTGCTGAAGACGGCGGAGCATGCGATGGGCTGGCTGCAGGCGGGCTTGAAGCCCCAGAAGCTGCTCCTCAAGTGACCGGCTGACATTCAGCGCGATCTCGGCCCCCGCCTGCCGTCGCGCGTCGCGGTAGGCCTTGATGGCTTGGGTGGCGGCAGAGTAGCCGGGAAAGTAATCTGCACAAAGAGGAAAGCAGTGGCACAAAGTCAAAAATGAATCAGATAGTAGAAGGCAGGCAAGGAAGCAAAGAAGAAGGTGGCCTACCATCAATCAAGTCTTCCACTCGGGTGTAGCCTTGGCTTAGCGCCTGCCTCATCTCGGCCCAGTTTGCCGCCTCGGTCTCATATTCGGCTTTAAGGGCGGCCTCGCTGTCCTGCGCCGCCTTCAAGGCCGCCTTGTGGCTCTCCTCCTGGTCGGCCAGGCGGTCACGCTCTTGAGCCAGGGCGGCGCACTCGGCCTCCTTGGCACGAAGGGCGGTCTGGGCTCCGCTCAGCTGGCTCCTCAAGTCAGCATTGGCCCCTACAAATATAAAGAAAGAAGTCGTCAGGAAAAGATCCGACCCGACTACTCGGTAGTCAGCCCGAATCTCGAGGACTACACCCAGTGGGTGCGCTGACGCGCCCCCACTTAAAAGAAAAACGAAGCACTTACTCCGGCTCTCGGTCAGATCAGTGGCCTTCTCATGCAACTCCTGGGCCTGGGAGTTGAAAGCGGCCGCGCGGAGGTTATGGTACTCCTGCAGATAAGACAAGGGACGCAGGTGAGAACAAGACGGCAATCAAGCTTTCCAAGAAGTTCCAAGCCGCATGCTCAGCAGCCGGCTCGGAACTCGGGGACTACACCCAGTGGGTGCGCTGACGCGCCCCCACGGAAGAAATCAAAAGCAATCGACAAAGAGCAGGAGGACTCACTCGAATAACTGATCGCGTCATGAGAAACTCCTGAGTGTACTGCTTCAGCGCGGTGGCTTGGGCCTGAAGCCGGTTCCGGACGTCCTGTGCCGCCACATTCAGCACGGCTGTCCCGCCGCCCGGCGTCCACCCGGACGAGCTGTCGCTGGCCGCTTCTAGGTCCTAGGCCGACGAGCCGGCGTCCACGGTCTTCTGCGTGTCCGGCGCTGAAGTCGCCTTCCCCGTGCGCCGGCGAAGCGGTGACGAGATCACAAGATCCCCTCCCACGGTCGGCTCACCCCCAGCCGGCTGCGCTGGCGGCACTTCAGGCTGGCCTCCTCGGCCCTCTCCAGTCGGCGGCGATGGCGCCGCCTCCCTCTCCATCTCCGGCTGGCCGCGGCCGGCCTCCTCCAACGGGGGCACAGGGGTGTCGGGAGCTGCGGCGCGGAGGGGAATGACGAACTGCGGAGGCTGGTTCTCCAGGGCCTCCGACTCCCTCTCCGCGTCAGCGGCCTCCGCTTGGGCCTTGGCGGCCGCGACGGCTCGCGCCTCCACTGACTTCTGCTCCATCTCTCGAGGCGCCCTCTGCTCCTCCGCCTCCCACTCCTCCCGCACTTCCCGCGCGTTCCGCTTCGTCGCCTCTAGGAGGTCAGCGCGGGGATCTACCCGGCACGAGCTTGAAGACCCTCCTACGGCTCCGACTATGGAGGCGGCCGGGACTCGCCCAAGGGAAAGAGGGGCCCTGTATGATAAATCGAGAAAAAGGGTTTGGAAAAACATCAACCGAAGAAGAAGAAAAAAGAAAGGCATGAGAATAGCGACACTTATGCTGAGACCGCCTGTGGCTGCTTCACCACCTTGCGGAAGCGGGCTGCCTTCCGGCCGCCTCGTCCCGCTTGGTCGCCGCCGCGGTACTCTTGGGCTTCTTCGGCCGACTGCCGAAGTGGATCGACGCGGCCCGGCACTTCTGCGTGCCGCCATGGGCAGTCGGCCCGGCAGATGGGCCCGCACCATGGTGATTGGGTGCCGGTCGGCGACGCAGAATGACTTCGAACTCGTCGTCATCTAGCCAGTCCTCAAAGCCGGCCCCGAGCCCGGACCCGCCTGCGTCGCCGCCTTCCCCCGCGACGTCATCCTCCATGGCGGCCGCCCCCAGGTCTGGGTCGTCTACATCGTCCATCGTACGGTCGGGGAGGAACTGGCGTTCCACCCCCGCGGCCCGGGCTGCTGGCGGAAGCATGGGGTTCTGCCAAAGAAAGGTCGGCTAGTCAGGAGTCAGCCACCATGAACTCGGCAACAAGCAAAGAGAAAGAGGAAGAGAAACTTACCACCGGCGGAGGATTGGTGCGAGAGTACGGCACCTTGCCGTACTGCCACTCCTCGGTGAGCTTGTAGTTGGAAATGTAGTTCACCATGTAAGACACCTCGGTGTGAGGCATCTCCTTGGTGCTTAGCCGGCACGGGTCGAAGCGGCCGCTCATCTGGCAGATTATATGAGGCCGGCCCTGGAGCGGGAGCACCCGGCGCTCCACGAAGGCGGCCACCAGGTCGCACCGGACAGACCGTCCGACTGGATCATCACCTGGAGCCGGGCAACGGAGGCGGTCCTGCCCAGAGACAACGACCTGGACCGGAAGGACCATGAAGGCTGCCTCCCAGCCGGCGGGCCGGCTACGTAAGCCGGCAGATTGACGAAGTCACCTTGTAGAGCAATATTCTTCACGTAGAAGTAGGACTTCTGCCAGAGCTTCACCGACTGGATCAGCGGGATGGGCGGAAACAGGTTGTTGTCGCTCGTCCTCCGCATGGCGATGAAGGCGCCGCATTGGGCGGGCACGCCCGCAACGACAGTGCCGAGCTTGCACTGAAAGAACTCTCCCCATAGTTCAAGAGTGGGGAGGACGCCAAGAAAACCCTCGCATAGGGTGACGAAGGCCGACAGCAGCATCACCGCGTTGGGAGTGAGGTGATGCGGCTGGAGATGATAAAATTCAAGGAACGAGCGGAGGAACCCGCTCGCCGACAGGCCGAAACCGCGTAGGCAGTGCGAGCGGAAGATTACCCGCTCGTCCTCTTTCGGCACCGGCGAGATCTCCCTCTCCGGCACGAGGTGGACCCGCACGAGATCCGCGCCCGACAGCCACCGTGTCCGATGGAGGAAGTCGTCATGGACGTTGGAGCCGTCCCAGGAGCTCGACAACGCCATGGTGACGGTGTGGCGGCGAGAAAGGTGTGGCGAAAGGAGGGCGCACGACCCAGCTACAACGAAGCGACGACAAGCCAAGAAGATTGGCAGGAAGGCCGAGCGGCGGCAGGTAGCTATCGCGACGAGAGGAGGAAGAAGAAGGAGGGGGCAGAGCGAGGGAGAGCGCGCGAGCGTTTGGCGCTACCCTCCTCTCCCCCTACTTATAGCCTCGTGCGGCAAAGCCGAGGAGGCAGGACGTGGGGGGATGTGGGATTAACTGCACCCACTCCCCCACACCCCGCGATTATTGCGCCATCACGGCATGAGGAAACCGCCGCTGGGGCGCACGCTGTCCGTCCGGGCCGCAGAAGATCCGTGCATGGGCCGAGGCCCTATAGTGGCGGGCCCCAGACTACGGCGGCGTCCCGTCGCGCGCGTGGGTTGGCAGGCCCCTCCAGCTGGAGGATGCTACGTGGCGCGCAGACGACGAATGGTCAGCTCACAGCCGGACTCGCGCGCCGACTGGCACCCGCCTTCAAGCTTCGAGATCTCTAGGAGACGGCGCGCCTAGTCGAAACCGGCTCCTAGTTCCCGGCTCCTCAAGATAGGAAGCTGACTGAGCTCCTCGTCTTCTTTTTCTGCCTCGGAGCCCAACCAGCTTCGGGGACTACTGTCGGAGTAAATGACCACGGGTAGCCTAGCCAGCTTCCCCTGGTACTTCAGAAAAATTATAGGCCGATCAAGCCTCCAAGCGTCCAAGACATGGGGCCGCCTTCCCCCAGCCAGCTACCTCTCAAGCCGGCTGCGCAAAGGCGGCCCAGCCCTGAAATCCTTGAGAAACAAGACTATGAGAAGGCCGACTTCCAGAAGCCGGCCATGAAAAGGCCGACTCCCAGGAGCCGGCCCCTCAGCAGGCGGCTAAGATCTTGCCCTCAGAGTCTGCACCCACATAACGGCGACAAGACGGGGCGTGGCTACAGTAAAGCCTGCCACCCCCGAATCCCGGCGCACGCATGGCCACAGTGCACCGTACGGGGCGGCCATCACCCGTCCGGCGCGGCACTGTTGCCACGATGATCGTGACGTCACCCACGGCGAGCGGTCAGTACGACCCGTGGGTGGTGGGCCCCCTCGGTCAGGGAGATCCCAAAGGCGGCCAGGCTTCCCACAGTCAGCCAAGGGTATGGCCGGCTTCCAATAGCCGGCCAGCTCTCTCCCTCCAAGGAGGTGCTTCATTAAGGAGACAAGAGAAGGTAAGGCTACAGTGATGAGCCGCCTCGCGGCGGCACTGTAGCCATGCTTACCACGACAAAGCCATCGTCACCAGGGGCAAGGTAACAGTAACCAGCCCCCGACAGGACCCCCGAGCGGTGGGGACCGGCCTGTCGACCAAAGGGTCGGCAGCCGGCGGGCCCACCAGTCGGCGGAGAAGCCGGCGGGCGTAGACACAGACGGCTAGGGCCCACGCCCAGCCCGATTACCATTGTACCCTGGGGGGTAGGCCTATATAAACCCCCCAGGGTTCCCATGCAGGGGAGATCGCTCTTTGGATAGTTTTTAGACACCACAAGGAGAAGAGGAGCGGGCTGGCCTGGCCCTCCTTCATCCTTTCACCGAACAGCTCAAGGAGCATTCTGTAGCTACCCATCGAGCTAGTGATCATGCGGAGACCCCGCAGAGTAGCATTAGGGGTGTTATCTCCACGGAGAGCCCTGAAGCTGGGTAAGATTCGCCGGCGTGCATGTCTTCGCCTTATCCCGTTTCCAGGCACCGGCGATGTTTTATTGGCTCCCACAATGATAAGCCATCCATTGGCATATGTCGCACCAACCACCCGACAGTGGATATAATGCTGATAACATAAACGGTTTAGATCTGAAATCATGGCACCCGGGCCCAAACTGACAAGCATTAAGCATGGCAAAGTCATAGCAACGTCAATCTAAGAACATAGTCGATACTAGGGATCAAGCCCTAACAAAACTAACTCGATTACATGATGAATCTCATCCAACTCCTCATCGACCAGCGAGCCTATGAAGGAATTACTCACTCCTGATGGGGAGCATCATGGAATTGGTGATGGAGAAGGGTTGGTGATGATGAAGAACAAAGATCCCCCTCTCCCGAGCCCCAAACGGACTCCAGATCTGCCCTCCCGAGGAAGAACAGGGCTTGGCGGTGGTTCCGTCTCATGGATCGTGATAATTCTTTCTCCCTGATTTTTTCTCTGAAAATAGGATTTTATAGCATTGGTTTCAGGGTCAGCGGGGCCACCAGGTGGGGACAACCCACCTGGGCGCGCCAGGAGAGGGGGCGCGCCCTGGTGGGTTGTGCCTGTCGGTGTCAAAACTGGCGGATCTCGGGTAGGGGGTCCCGAACAGTGCGTCTAGGATCGATGGTAACAGGAGACAGGGGACACAATGTTTGCCCAGGTTCGGGCCCTCTCTATGGAGGTAATACCCTACTTCCTGCTTGATTGATCTTGATGAATATGAGTATTACAAGAGTTGATCTACGACGAGATCGTAATGGTTAAACCCTAAAAGTCTAGACTGGCTATGATTATGAGGATCTATCTACGGACCTAGCCCTCTGGTTTATATAGACACGGGAGGGATCTAGGGTTATACAAGGTCGGTTACAAAGAAAGGAATCTTCATAGTTTGATCGCTTAGCTTGCCTTCCACGCCAAGGAGAGCCCTATCCAGACACGGGTAGAGTCTTCGGTCTTCGCATCTTCATGGCCCAACAGTCCGGCCCATATCAATAGGTCGGACGCCCGAGGACCCCTTAGTCCAGGACTCACTCAGTAGCCCCTAAACTAGGCTTCAATGACGATGTGTCCGGTGCGCAGATTTTCTTCGGCATTGCAAGGCGGGTTCCCTTTTTCGTATACTCCAAGATAGTCTTTGGATGAAACAAAATGTGTCCGGATCTGCAACACAAGTACCCCCACATAGCCGAGTAGAGCATAATATTTCACGAATCCAACCTGCTGATAACTTTTTGTTACGTGGCATCATGTTTGCCCGATCGTTATTTTGAACTGTTTCCTGTCCCATGTTTCGAGGCATGGTTTTTATTGGCATGTTCTGTCGAAGCAGAGATCGTGTCCCCCTTATTGCGGGATCCTCATTAATACGAGCGTGGGTAACCCCACTGTTCCACTGGAAAGATTCCTTGGGAATAGGCAGGTTTTTAGGCTTTAGGAGGAGGCGTTCAATACCTGTTGTCTTTATAAAGGAACCAAGGGCCGTCCTTTTATGCCAAACCTCTCATCAACCTTTCCAACCTTGAGTTCTAGCACCCAAGTTCAACTTCATTGCTTCAAGCTTCCCCATCATGTCCGGACCCAACCCTCAAGGCCAATGGGTGGCTTCCTCTGTTACAGAGGGTGACATTGCAAAGCTTCGGGCGGCCAGATACCTGACCGTGGAGATCCACCACAGGCTTCCTGCTCAAGGACATGTTATTCCGACCCCTAGATTCGGTGAGAGGGTTGTATTCATCTCTCATTTCCTCCGAGGGCTAGGGTTCGCTCTCCACCCCTTTGTCCGGGGGCTAATGTTTTATGACGGACTAGATTTTCATGATCTAGCTCCGGATTCTTTCCTTCACTTCTCGGCTTTTATTGTCACGTGCAAGGCCTTCCTCCGAATCCCCCCACACTTCGGCTTATGGCTCAAGACCTTTGGTGTGAAGCCAAAGGTAGTTGACAGGGAACAAGTGGAGTGCGGTGGCGTTGTAGTAAGCCAGCTTACCAACACTCCCTGGCCAAAAGGCTCCTTCACCGAAGCTTCCAATCAATGGCAGCGAGAGTGGTTTTACGTTACGGAACCCCGTAGCACCAAGTGGGCAGCTACACCTGCGTTCCGTTCCAGCCCTCCGTTACCGCTTGCATCATGGGTCAATAAGGGGCTGGATTGGGGATTAGTTGATGAAGTGCGGACTCTACAGAGCCGCATCCGAACCCTCCTCGAGAGGGACATCGATCTTGTCAACGTGATTCAAGTAATGCTGATCCGCCGAATCCTGCCATGCCAGCGTAGGCCTCTTCGCATGTGGGAGTTTAATCCGGAAGGGCCACAAACTCTCCAACACTTCTTCGGTGCTACGCACAAAGGGATGTGGAAGATGTTTTTCAGGAAACGAAAACATTGACCGGACACCTCCGAAGACGTCGGCCTTGACTGCAACTGTTCGGATACCCCTATAAGCTCCTGTCTTCCGAGCACTTTGAAGTTACGTATATCACAATACGTTACCGAGCAAACTATCTTCTTTCAGGGCTCGATAAAGAAAGCGGAACTAAGTAGGTGTTCGGCCCCCCTTCCCGAAGCTTCAGCGAATCCCGTATTAACAAGGATGCTGGCCCCGGCACCATACCAGATGTCTGCGAAGGAGGACAAGACAGGGAGCGGGAGGACCAAAGAGGGCCTCCATCCCAAAGATATTTTAGACGCCGTGTCTGGGGAGGTGAAAATTCCATCGCCCGAAGGCAAAAATAAAGGAGAAGCCAACATTCATTCCCCCTATAGTAAGAAAAGGGTCGTCTCTGAAGATTGGGAAGGAGGGGCTCCCAAGCGAGGCAAGATGGCCCTGTCGGGCGACTCTCGCTTGAAGGACGACATTATCGCGCAGTCCTCCAGTGAGGCCAAACCTAAATCGTAAGCGAACAAGGGTGTTTTACACATACTTCATTCCTCTCCTGTGACCAGGGTAACATCTAAAATGTCTTCTTTTTTGCAGATCGGCGCACAATCTTTCTCAACAATCATCTTCCTCGGGAGATCTTCTCTCAGAGATGATGGAAAGCGAGACGCCTCCACCAGTCTCCTCGCCCAATAAGGCGGATGACCTCGAGGTGTCGTCCCGGAGGGTCTCTACTGATCCGCAAGTGATGCGAGGGGTGATGAAAACACGAACCGAAGATGACACTTCGGTAGCCCAGGGTCCAAGGACCAACAATAAAGGCCCCGTACTGTCCGGCTTTCAGCCAAAGACAACTCTAGGGGCGAACGAATGGATCCCTTTGAAGGGAGGCCGTGCTGCTATGGCTGCTTTCGGAGACCCAGAAACGCCGGATATGTTGACGAACATGCTACGACAGGCGTCCGTATCCGAAGACCATCGTACCTTGATGGGCACTTTGGTTAAAAAGGTCTTGTCCGTGAAAAGCGGATTGAATGAAGCCTTCACGAGCCTGCTAAGAGGTTTCGAGGTATGTGTTGTAATGCTTTCAATTGAGCTTATTCACAAAATACTCCTATGTATAGATAGTAGCCCCTGAGACTCTGATAGGCCCTTGATACGTCTCCGTCATATCTATAATTTTTTATTGTTCCATGCAAATATTCTACAACTTCCATATACTTTTGGCAACTTTTTATACTATTTTCGGGACTAACATATTGATCCAGTGCCCAGTGCCAGTTCCTGTTTGTTGCATGCTTTTTCTTTCACAGAATATCCATATCAAACAGAGTCCAAACGGGATAAAAACGGATGGAGATTTTTTTTGGAATATATGTGATTTTTGGGAAGAAAAATCCACGTGGGACGATGCCCGAGAGGGCCCCGAGGCAGGGGCAGGCGCGCCCCTGACCCTCGTGGCCACCTCGTAAGGCGGTTGATGCCCTTCTTTCGCTGCAAGAAAGCTAATATCCGGATAGAGATCGTGTTAAAATTTCAGCCCAACCGGAGTTACGGATCTCCGGGAATATAAGAAACGGTGAAAGGGTAGAATCTGAGAGCGCAGAAACAGAGAGAGATAGAGAGACAAATCCAATCTCGGAGGGGCTCTCGCCCCTCCCATGCCATGGAGGCCATGGACCAGAGGGGAAACCCTTCTCCCATCTAGGTGGAAGTTCAAGGAAGAAGAAGAAGAAGAAGAAGAAGAAGGGGCTCTCTCCCCCTCGCTTTCGGTGGCACCGGAGTGCCACCAGGGGCCATCATCATCACCGCAATCTTCACCAACAACTTCACCGCCATCATCACCAACTCTTCCCCCTCTATGCAGCGGTGTAACCTCTCTCTTACCCGCTGTAATTTCTACTTAAACATGGTGCTCAACGCTATATATTATTCCCCAATGATGTATGGCTATCCTATGATGTTTGAGTAGATCCATTTTGTCCTATGGGTTATTTGATGATCGTGATTTGGTTTGAGTTGCATGTTTTATTATTGGTGCTGTCATATGGTGCTCTCCGTGTCGCACAAGCGTGAGGGATCCCTGCTGTAGGGTTTGCAATATGTTCATGATTTGCTTATGGTGGGTGGCGTGAGTGACAGAAGCACAGACCCGAGTAGGTAGGTTGTTTACGTATGGGATAAAGAGGACTTGATACGTTAATGCTATGGTTGGGTTTTACTTTAATGATCTCTAGTAGTTGCGGAAGCTTGCTAGAGTTCCAATCATAAGTGCATATGATCCAAGTAGAGAAATTATGTTAGCTTATGCCTCTCCCTCATATAAAATTGCAATAATGATTACCGGTCTAGTTATCGATTGCCTAGGGACAAATAACTTTCTCGTGACAACAAGCTCTCTACTAAAACTAACTTAGTTATTTCTTTATCTAAACAGCCCCTACTTTTTATTTACGTGCTCTTTATTATCTTGCAAACCTATCCAACAACACCTACAAAGTACTTCTAGTTTCATACTTGTTCTAGGTAAAGCAAACGTTAAGCGTGCGTAGAGTTGTATTGGTGGTCGATAGATCTTGAGGGGATATTTGTTCTGCCTTTAGCTCCTCGTTGGGTTTGACACTCTTACTTATCGAAAACTGTTGCGATCCCCTATACTTGTGGGTTATCAAGACCTTTTTCTGGCGACGTTGCCGGGGAGCAATAGCGTGGGGTGATTATTCTCGTGTGTGCTTGTTTGCTTTATCACTAAGTAATTTTTATTTGTTGTTCTTAGTTGTTCTTTATCTTTAGTTATGGATATGGAACACGAAATACCAAAAAAATAGGTGTACTTGCTGCTCATGGAGATGAGGAACCTCCTAAATATTATGTACTACTTTGATAATCCAGAGAAAACCCCATTCAATTTGGTAATGGGAGACACATTGGATCAACGTGAATACTTTAGGGATTATCACTTGACTCAAAAAGGGAAACTATTATGGGATCAAATTTATATGTTGAAGTGGTATGCTAGGCAATTATGCTTGAGATATGATTATACTTGTTGCTCTAGGATGAAGGCTCCACACCTTCCCTTTTCATGCAAATTTAATGATAATGAAGCCTTGGCTTCTTATGCTAGAGGTATATATGATTACTATGATGTGGAACAAATAGAAGAATTTGTTGCTTTTAAGGGTGCTTATGAAATTGAATCTTTGTTTGAAAAGTATGAAGCTTTTGATGATGATGTTTATAGGCCTGAAAATTTTTCTATATTGAACTATTGCTATCAGAATTGTGAATACAATTCCTATATTGATGCACTTATTGAGAAAGTCTCCGCTGTCCAAGAAGAGACTAATATTTTGCAGGAGTCTATGGAAGAAGAAATTGATGAAACTGTGAGCTCATTGGATGAAAAAGATGATGAGAAGAGCGGAGAACAAAAGGAGGAAGAGCGGATTAGCTACCCGTGCCCACCTTCTAATGAGAGTAACTCTTCAACTCATACATTGTTTAATTTCCCTTCGTGCTTACCGAAGGATGAATGCTATGATGATTGTTATGATCCCGTTGATTCTTTTGAAATATCCCTTTTTGATGATGCTTGCTATGCTTGTGGCCAAGATGCCAATATGAATTATGCTTATGGAGATGAACTTGCTATAGTTACTTATGTTAAACATGAAATTGTTGCTATTGCACCCACGCATGATAGTCCTATTATCTTTTTGAATTCTCCCGACTACACTATATCGGAGAAGTTTGCCCTTATTAAGGATTATATTGATGGGTTGCGTTTTACTACTACACATGATGATTTTGATGAATATAATATGCATGTGCTTGCTTCTCCTACTTGCAATTATTATGAGAGAGGAACTATATCTCCACCTCTCTATGTTTCCAATACGATAAAATTGCAAGAAACTGTTTATACTATGCATTGGCCTTTACTATGTGTGCATGAATTGTTCTTTTATGACATGCCGATGCATAGGAAGAGAGTTAGACTTTGTCATTACATGATATATGTTGCTTTGTGCTCACTACTAAATTACAAATCATTGTTAATTAAAATTGGCTTTGATATACCTTGGGATCCGGGTGGATCCATTACTTGAGCACTATATGCCTAGCTTAATGGCTTTAAAGAAAGCGCTGCCAGGGAGACAACCCGGAAGTTTTAGAGAGTCATTTATTTCTGTTGTGTGCTTTTATAAGGTTTTAAAATAAAAATAAGGTGTCAAGGTTTGCCTTTAGGATGGTTACGATGCTTGTTGGTTTGTACGGTGCAGGACAGAAACTTTGGCTGTAGTGCGCGATTTTACATTTTTTAGTGGAACGTCAAATGGTTCTGATTCTTTTTGTACTGTCTTTATATACAAATTTTTTATTTTTTCTAATTTTTGCAGAATTTTTCAAGTATCAGAAGTATGGTGAATGTTCAGATTATTACAGACTGTTCTGTTTTAGACAGATTCTGTTTTTGATGCATAGTTTGCTTGTTTTGATGAAACTATCGATTCATATCAGTGGATTAAGCCATGAAAAAGTTATGATACAGTATACACAATGCAAAAACAAAATATGAATTGGTTTGCAATAGTACTTAGAGTAGTGATTTGCTTTATTATACTAATGGATCTTACCGAGTTTTCTGTTGAAGTTTTGTGTGAATGAAGTGTTCGATGATCGAGAAGGTCTCGATGTGAGAAGAAGGAAGAGAGGTAAGAGCTCAAGCTTTGGGATGCCCAAGGCACCCCAAGTAAATATTCAAGGAGACTCAAGCAGCTAAGCTTGGGGATTCCCCGGAA
This sequence comes from Triticum aestivum, assembly GCF_018294505.1. Taxonomy (NCBI): domain Eukaryota; kingdom Viridiplantae; phylum Streptophyta; class Magnoliopsida; order Poales; family Poaceae; genus Triticum; species Triticum aestivum. The sequence goes on from NC_057797.1 coordinate 201,000,338, forward strand.
GGCATCCCCTCTTTCTTCAACAAATATCGGTATGTTTTCGGATTCGTTTCATTCATGTGATATGTGTAAATATTGGAGCGTATTTTGCATTTAGTTTTCATTTTTTTTCTTTTATGCACCATGCTGGTATGAGATAGTCCTTGGTTCATTTATAGAATGCTCTTTGCACTTCACTTATATCTTTTGAGTATGGCTTTATAAAATGCTTCATGTGCTTCACTTATATCATTTGAAGTTTGGATTGTCTGTTTCTCTTTACATAGAAAACCGCCATTTTGTAGAATGTTCTTTTGATTCACTTATATTTGTTAGAGCATGGGCATATCTTTTGTAGAAATAATTAAACACTCTTGCCTCACTTATATCTATTTAGAGAGATGACAAGAACTGGTCATTCACATGGTTAGTCATAAAATCCTACATAAACTTGTAGATCACTGAATATTATATGTTTGATTCCTTGCAATAGTTTTGCGATATAAAGATGGTGATATTAGAGTCATGCTAGTGGGTAGTTGTGGATTAGTAGAAATACTTGTGTTGAGGTTTGTGATTCCCGTAGCATGCACGTATGGTGAACCATTATGTAACGAAGTCGGAGCATGAGGTATTTATTGATTCTCTTCCTTATGAGTGGCAGTCGGGGACGAGCGATGGTCTTTTCCTACCAATCTAGCCCCCTAGGAGCATGCGTGTAGTACTATGTTTCGATGGCTAATAGACTTTTGCAATAAGTATGTGAGTTCTTTATGACTAATGTTGAGTCCATGGATTATACGCACTCTCACCCTTCCATCATTGCTAGTCTCTCTAGTGTCGCGCAACTTTCGCCGGTACCATAAACCCACCATATACCTTCCTAAAAATAGCCACCATACCTACCTATCATGGCATCTCCATAGCCATTTCGAGATATATTGCCATGCAACTTCCATCATCATCATATACATGACTTGAGCATTCATTGTCATATTGCTTTGCATGATCATAAGATAGCTAGCATGATGTTTTCATGGCTTGTCCATTTTTTGATGTCATTGCTACACTAGATCATTGCACATCCCGGTACACCGCCGGAGGCATTCATATAGAGTCATATCTTTGTTCTAGACATCGAGTTGTAATATTGAGTTGTAAGTAAATAAAAGTGTGATGATCATCATTATTAGAGCATTGCCCCAGTGAGGAAAGGATGATGGAGACTATGATTCCCCCACAAGTCGGGATGAGACTCCGGACGAAAAAAAAGAGAAAGACCAAAAAAAGAGAAGGCCCAAAAAAATGAGAAAAAGAGAGAAGGGGCAACGTTACTATCCTTTTACCACACTTGTGCTTCAGAGTAGCACCATGTTCTTCATATAGAGAGTCTCTTGAGTTATCACTTTCATATACTAGTGGGAATTTTCTTATAGAACTTGGCCTGTATATTCCGATGATGGGCTTCCTCAAACGCCCGAGGTCTTCATGAGCAAGCAAGTTGGATGCACACCCACTTAGTTTCAGTTTGAGCTTTCATACGCTTATAGCTCTAGTGCATCCGTTGCATGGCAATCCCTACGCACTCACATTGATATCTATTGATGGGCATCTCCATAGCCCGTTGATATGCCTAGTTGATGTGAGACTATCTTCTCCTTTTTGTCTTCTCAAGAACCACCATTCTATTCCACCTATAGTGATATGTCCATGGCTCATGCTCATGTATTGCGTGAAAGTTGAAAAGGTTTGAGAACATCAAAAGTATGAAACAATTGCTTGGCTTGTCATCGGGGTTGTGCATGATGTGAATATTTTGTGTGCTGAATATGGAGCATAGCCAGACCATATGATTTTGTAGGGATAACTTTCTTTGGCCATGTTATTTTGAGAAGACATGATTGCTTTATTAGTAGGCTTGAAGTATTATTGTTTTTATGTCAAATGATAGACTATTGCTTTGAATCACTCGTGTCTTAATATTCATGCCATGATTAGATTATGTGATCAAGATTATGCTAGGTAGCATTCCACATCAAAAATTATATTTTTTATCATTTACCTACTCGAGGACGAGCAGGAAATAACCTTGGGGATGTTGATACTTCTCCATCGTATCTATAATTTTTGATTGTTCCATGCCAACATTCTACAACTTTCATATACTTTTGGCAACTTTTTATACTATTTTTGGGACTAACATATTGATCTAGTGCCCAGTGACAGTTCTTGTTTGTTGCATGTTTTTTGTTTCGCGTAATATCCATATCAAACAGATTCCAAACGGGATAAAAACAGATGGAGAATTTTTTGGAATATATGTGATTTTTGGGAAGAAAAATCCACGGGAGACGATGCCCGAGGGGGCCCCGAGGCAGGGGCGCGCCCCTGACCCTCGTGGGCACCCCGTAAGGCAGTTGATGTCCTTCTTTCGCCGCAAGAAATCTAATATCCGGATAGAGATCGTGTTAAAATTTCAGCCCAATCGGAGTTACGGATCTCCAGGAATATAAGAAACGGTGAAAGGGTAGAATCTGAGAGCGCAGAAATAGAGAGAGATAGAGAGACAGATCCAATCTCGGAGGGGCTCTCGCCCTCCCGTGCCATGGAGTCCATGGACCAGAGGGGAACCCTTCTCGCATCTAGGGGAAGGTCAAGGAAGAAGAAGAAGAAGGGGGGCTCTCTCCCCCTCGCTTCCGGTGGCGCCGGAGTGCCACCGGGGGCCATCATCATCACCGCAACCTTCACCAACAACTTCACCGCCATCATCACCAACTCTTTCCCCCTCTATGCAGTGGTGTAACCTCTCTCTTACCTGCTGTAATCTCTACTTAAACATGGTGCTCAACGCTATATATTATTCCCCAATGATGTATGGCTATCCTATGATGTTTGAGTAGATCTGTTTTGTCCTATGGGTTATTTGATGATCGTGATTGGTTTGAGTTGCATGTTTTATTATTGGTGCTATCCTATGGTGTTCTCCGTGTCGCGCAAGCGTGAGGGATCCCCGTTGTAGGGTTTGCAATATGTTCATGATTTGCTTATGGTGGGTGGCATGAGTGACAGAATCACAGACTCGAGTAAGTAGGTTGGTTACGTATGGGATAAAGAGGACTTGATACATTAATGCTATGGTTGGGTTTTACCTTAATGATCTTTAGTAGTTGCGGATGCTTGCTAGAGTTCCAATCATAAGTGCGTATGATCCAAGTAGAGAAAGTATGTTAGCTTATGCCTCTCCCTCATGTAAAATTGCAATAATGATTACCGATCTAGTTATCGATTGCCTAGGGACAAATAACTTCCGCGTGACAACAAGCTCTCTAATAAAACTAACTTAGATATTTATTTATCTAAACAGCCCCTACTTTTTATTTACACGCTCTTTATTATCTTGCAAACCTATCCAACAACACCTACAAAGTACTTCTAGTTTCATACTTGTTCTAGGTAAAGCGAACGTTAAGCGTGCATAGAGTTGTATCGGTGGTCGATAGAACTTGAGGGAATATTTGTTCTATCTTTGGCTCCTCGTTGGGTTAGACACTCGTACTTATAGAAACTGTTGTGATCCCCTATACTTGTGGGTTATCAGCTCTCCAAGGGAGGCAATCAGAGGATCAAAAATATTTATCCAGGAAATAATATGACTACTTGGAACACAGGCTATTACTTCCCCTGCAACTGCCCGATCCGCGGAGGTTGCGGATCTGCAGTAGAAGATTGATGAGGCGGATGATAACATCACGCTGATCAACAGGCGTCTTGACGAGGCGCAAGGTATGTTTTTGGGTCAGCCAGTATATTTATGCATGATAACATGAGCATGAACCTGGAATTGTATACTGAGACATGCGTAACTACATATGGTGCTGCTACGGTGGAAGCCCTTCGGATTGAGCTTGTCCTTGCCAAGGAACAAACCCAGATGAGTAATCTAGCTGCCCATATGGCGGCTGAAGAGTTAAAAGCCGAACAGGTTGTTCGGCGCCAGTGTGAGGAAAAAATTACTACCATGGCGTGCAAGCTGGAGGAGACCACCGTCCGGTGCGAATTCCTTGAGAAAGATAACAAGGCCAAAACGGCCGATCTCGACAAGGCCTTGCAAGAAGCTAAAGAAGCACGATCTGAGTCTAGAGCGGCTCGGGAAGAGATCCGGCAAGCTGGGGAGATAGTGGTTGGTAAGCCTTCCTTATTACAGACGAAGTTCGGCGATCCGAAGTATTCCCCGCTTAACCAAATGTGGAGTTCTCCGGACCCTTTCTAGACATGCCGAAGAGTGCCTCCGATGCTTCGCAATTTTACCAAGTGCAGGAAAGGTGTGCCACGGAGAAGCTTTTTTGGTCAGAGTTCGGCGCGCCAAAGCAGCAGTTGTTACTAAATGAACAGATGGCTTAGTGGGCCGAGCTCCACAGGATATCTGGTTTTGCCATGGAGGACATGATAGTCCGGCTGTGGCCTACGGAGCCCATTCCGAATAGTTACTTCGGTTTGGTGCAGAGGCTTGTGGATGCGGTGCCGTGTATCGACGCCGTTAAGCGTTCAACATGCATAGAAGGTGCACGGATGGCCTTTACCTGTGTCAAAACATATTGGGCCAAGATGAAGGCCACTGACATTGCCGCGAGGAGTCCCCCCAAGGGTAAGGACCATCACGCACCCGAACACTATTTCGAGGACGTCTTAGAGGGTGCCCGCTTGATAGAGGGTCAGTGCTCAAAAGGTATGATATTTGAATGAAATGTATTGAATTGTAAAAGACAGTATGATGATAATATTATGATTTTTGCTTTAAAAGTTTTTTGGTTCCTCCTGTGCGGCCATTGTTTGCATAATATGAAAGTTTTCTAGTCGTCAGCTTCAGCCCCCACGTAGAAAATACGGGGTGTTCGGAAAAGCATATGATCACTCTTAACCCAACGTCTTGGTCCATGAATGGAGGTGCCAATGCGGTGAACGAGGCAACCGGACTATAGGGTGTTAACACTTTCACTTAGCCATAGGAGTTTTATGGTGGGTCTATGATATAAACCCTGGTATGTACGCTGTTATCCCAATGTGGTGCGTTCACATGTATGACCTAAAGGAAGGTCCTTCGTGTAATACATAGGAAATCACGAAAGATTCCGATAAGTCGTCGAGTGGTTGACCAGCTCTCGCCGCATCATGATAGTCAGTTTTCGGCTTTCTCTACTGAGGTGCTCACCTGGGTAAACCAGGGCACAATCGCAGTAGTTCTCCCTTTACAACCTTAGCCGATAGAGCGGAACGTAAGGTAGCAAGCACAGGAGCCGGGCAACCCAACTATTGACCCAAGACATGATTCGGAGCTGATGCATATAAGGCCAAACTCGCGACGCCGAAGTATGCTATAAAATTGTTCGGACTTATTGGCAATTTAGTTTGTTCCCATATCGAGCCCCTGGCGGGCCGTGTGAAATAACACAAGGAGCAAAATACAGTTTTTTAGAGAAAAGTGAATACATGACATAAATTATATTCACTAGAACTTGAGTGACATGCCAATCATTGTTTTGTATATAATTACGCCACGACCCTGTCTATTTGACATGTGAAGGGTCAATGGCTGAGGTAGAAGACACTTTATAGGCTCGCAAAATAGAGAGTACGGTAAAAAAGTTGTTTTGGACCTCCTATCGCACGTCTGCGCCACCTTTCCTCGAAGAAGGGGCTCCTTAAAGGGAGTAACTTTTGGATGAATGTACAAATTGGAACTCTGATGGAGTCGGTGAGATGACCAGCCTACGGGTCACCTATGATAAAAGGATAATGAAAAAAGTCATCAGAAAAGAATTGAAAAGAAGGGGGTTATAGAAGTACTTGTAGGCCCGTCCGTATTATGCCTCCGCCGACGCCCATGGTATTTTAAGTGCATGGTTATGCATGCACGGTATAGATTTCATAGGTGTATGAGGTGGACGGTGGAGGCCGAACTGCTAGTCCAGCTCCATGACTTGTCAGTCCTGCCGAATGGGGACCGGTGGCTTTATGGCCGACAAGGTACGCAGTTTAATAAGGCCGATTTGTACTTCGGATGGAGGGAACGTAGTATGATCCTTAGTTTGGAGGGAGTATGTCTCATGCTCCTCTATAGGGGCGTGTGTCATATATACCATGTTCACCATTTTTACCTCGGGGGGAAATTGCTTCTGACCCCCGGTATTTGGTTGGTGAATATCTTCGTCATCGCTATCACCGGGCGATCTTTTCCCCTTATGTTTGGTGTTGAGCCTGCCGGCCTGTTTGAAGACCCAACAGCTTCTGTTGGTGTGATTGGCTGGCTTATCGGGATTGCCATGAATCTGGCAGGGTTGATGCAATATCTTGTCTAAGGTGGATGGCTCGTCTCTATTTGCCTTGAATGGCTTTTTCCTTTGACCGGGTTTGGGGCGCTCAATCCGGCGTTGACCGCTGTGTCACGTGTTCTCTCATTATCATTGCGACGTTTGTGTTTGTTGCGTCGTGGTTTGCCATTGTTGTCTCAGACTTCGAAAGTGCCCGGATCGCTAGCACTGTTGCTTCTACGAGCGAGCCAGCTGTCTTCTCCCGTGCAAAAGCGGGTCATCAGAGCGGTAAGGGCTGACATGGATTTTGGTTTTTCTTGGCCGATGTGGCGGGCGAGCCATGCGTCCCAGACACTGTGTTTGAAGGCCGCTAGGGCTTCCGCATCTGGACAGTCGACGATTTGGTTCTTTTTAACTAAGAACCTAGTCCAGAGCTTCCTGGCTGACTCTCCGGGCTGTTGAACTATATGACTTAAGTCATCAGCGTATGGTGGCTGGACATATGTATCTTGGAAGTTGTCACAAAAGGCGTCTTCGAAATCCTCCCAGCTGCCAATAGAGTCTGCGGGCAGACTATTTAACCAGTGCCGAGCTAGACCTTTGAGTTTTAACGGGAGGTATTTGATGGCATGAAGGTCATCTCCACGTGCCATGTGGATATGGAGAAGGAAATCCTCGATCCATACCACGGAATCAGTTGTTCCATCATATGATTCGATATTCACGAGTTTAAACCCTTCTGGGAATTCATGCTCCATTACTTCGTCTGTGAAGCAAAGAGGGTGTGCGGCGCTTCTATGTTGGGCCACATTGCGACGTAGCTCTGATGGAGTCCGTCTGCGGTTTTTGGCCCGGGTGTGACTATAGGCTTGTCATGTCCGAATAGATAGCCGTTGTCACATGTCGGGGCACGCCCTCACGATCCGTAGATCGATCTGGTATGTCCTGATCTATTGTCCAGGTCCTGTCGAAGGTCATATGTGTGACCACGATCTATGTTGTCTCTGCCTTTACGGTGAGGAGGGGCGGGCTACTGTTCGGCTTGAGTTGCCGCTTTGTCCCGACCACGTGGTGGTCGGTTAGCCGCATTGTGCGGTGATGGTATGGGCTCCGGTGCCTCGTCATCGAACTGAGATTGCAATTTGTGCTTCGGGTAAATTTTGATTGGGCGCTTGAGACTGTATTCTTCGGCTGCTAGGACATCGGTCCATCTATCATTGAGCAGATCTTGGTCAGCTTGAAGCTGCTGCTGCTTCTTTTTCAGGCTCCTTGTAGTGGCTATTAGCCGGCGCTTAAAGCACTCCTGCTCCTGAGGTTCTTCAGGCATGATAAAATCCTCGCTGTCGAGACTCACCTCATCCTCGGAGAGTGGAAGATAATTAATGTCCTCCGAGTCGTCGTTTATGGCATGTTCGTCAGGGCTAACTTGCTTGTTTTCCCGATCGTCCTATTCGGCAGTTCGTTCGTCGGGATCTTCTCTGTCTTCGGCACCGTCCGAAGTGTTGTCCTCTCCTGTGTTTGTATCACCATTTATTCCATGACGTGACTTAGAGCGGCGCCGCTGACGCCGGCATTTTGGTTGTATCACAGGAGGTTTATCCTCAACTGGATCTGCTTTCTCGTTATCGTTAGTTCTCTTAGGTGTATCCACCATGTATACGTCATAGGAAGAGATGGTTGTCTAGCATTCGGTAAACGGTGGGTCTTGGCCCGGTTCCTCATTGGAATCATCGTCCATACCGTCGATGTCTTCGGAGCCATAGTCGAGCGAGTCGGTTAAGTCTTCGATAGTGTGTATGAAGTGGGCGGTGGGTGAGAAGCAAAATTCTCCATTATCAATCTCCAGTTTGAACCGGATAGAGTTCAGCTATGAGCCCCCGCTAAGGATAGTGCTCTTAACGAGTTTAGCATTTTTCCCAGAGGAGAATGCCGGAAGATGTCCACATGCTGAATTCGGTGATCGATGACCGATCGTGCTCGATGTGCGCGGACGCGCATAGTTTGGAACCTGTAGCCGGAGACGGGTCCGAAGTTCCGGTGACATAGATGTCATTTGAAGTTAAGTCTGTGTGCGGCTCCAACGCTACTGAGACCGCGGCTTCCACGGCGGGGTTGAGCTTCTCGTCTTTGGATGGCGCGATCTGCTCCGGATCTATGGCCGGAGCAGCTACAGGTAGTATCTCCTACGTGTGGACCAACGACAGATTTAGGTCATGTTCATCGTGGTGGCAGAGAGCGGCTGTCGTGGTCTCGAATCCGTCGAAGATCAAGTCTCCATGGATATTTGCGACATAGTTCAAGTTTCTGAATCTGACCAGGTGGCCAGGGGCGTATCTTTCAATCTGCTCCAGATGGCCAAGCGAGTTGGCCCGCAGTGTGAAGCCACCGAACATGAAGATCTGTCCGGGGAGGAAGACTTCTCCTTGGACAGCATCGTTGTGGATGATTGAAGGAGTCATCAAACCTTTTGAGGACGGCACAGTGGAACTCTTAATGAAAGCACCAATGTCGGTGTCAAAACCGGTGGATCTCGGGTAGGGGGTCCCGAACTATGCGTCTAGGATCGATGGTAACAGGAGACAGGGGACACAATGTTTACCCAGGTTCGGGCCCTCTCTATGGAGGTAATACCCTACTTCCTGCTTGATTGATCTTGATGAATATGAGTATTACAAGAGTTGATCTACCATGAGATCGTAATGGTTAGACCCTAAAAGTCCAGCCTAGCTATGATTATGAGGATCTATCTACGGACCTAGCCCTCAAGTTTATATAGACACGGGAGGGATCTAGGGTTACACAAGGTCGGTTACAAAGAAAGGAATCTTCATAGTTTGATCGGCAAGCTTGCCTTCCACGCCAAGGAGATCCCTATCCGGACACGGGTAGAGTCTTCGGTCTTCGCATCTTCACGGCACAACAGTCCGGCCCATATCAATAGGTCGGACGCCCGAGGACCCCTTAGTCTGGGACTCCCTCAGTGCCCACCCAGGTGCCCCTCTCCGGCAGGTCTTGGCTCCAGAAATTCTTATTATTGATATGAAAAATCCTTGCAAAGTTTCATTCCATTCCGGGAACTTTTATTTCTGCACAAAAACAACACCATGGTAGTTCTGCTGAAAACAACGTCAATCCGGGGTTAGTTTCATTCAAATCATGCATTTTAGAGTCCAAAACAAGAGGAAAAGTGTTAGGAAAAGTATATATGTTGGAGACGTATCACTCAACATTTTTCATAAAGAACTCACATACTTATTGCAAAAATTTATTAGCTATCGAAACAAAGTACTACGCACATGCTCCTAGGGTGATAGGTTCGTCGGAAAAGACCATCGCTCGTCCCCGACCGCCACTCATAAGGAAGACAAATAGAAAATAAATCATGCTTCGACTTTATCACATAACGGTTCACCATACGTGCATGCTTCAGGAATCACAAACCTCAACACAAGTATTTCTACCAATCCACAATTACTAACTAGCATGACTCTAATATCACCACTTTATATCGCAAAACTATTGCAAGGAATCAAACATATCATATTTGGTGGTCTACAAGTTTTATGTAGGATTTTATGACCAACCATGTGAATGACCAATTCCTTTCAACTCTCTAAATACATATAAGTGAAGCATGAGAGTTTAATTCTTTCTACAAAAGATGTGCCCACGCTCTAACAAATATAAATGAAGCAAAAGAGCATTCTATAAATGGTGGTTTTCTATGTGAAGAGAAACAGGAAATCCAAACTTCAAATGATATAAGTGAAGCACATGAAGCATTCTATAAATCAACCAAGGACTATCTCATACCAATATGGTGCATTTACTAAAATAAAAATAAAAAACACACCACGCTCCAAGATTTACGCATATCATGTGACGAATAAAAATATAGCTCCAAGTAAAATTACCGATGATCGTTAGAAGAAAGAGGGGATGCCTTCTGGGGCATCCCCAAGCTTAGTTGCTTGGTAGTCCTTGAATATTACCTTGGGGTGCCTCGGGCATCCCCAAGCTTGGGCTCTTTCCACTCCTTATATAACACCCTCGATGTGACTATAGCTCCCACGTGTCGAGGCAGGACTTAGAGACATAATCGCATTGAAGGCATATGTCGCAAGTTAGGCAATCTTCACAACATCCCATGTAATATGAATAATAAAGGGGAGAACATAGTTGGCTTACACTCGCCACGTCATTCAAGTACATAAATAACATTACATCATCCAAACACTCATGGCCTGACTACGGCGCCAAAATAAAAGAGAACCCAACATGCGACAAGGCCCCGAATCAAACCCCAACTAGGCACCACTACTGATCATCAGGAAAAGACACGTAGTAACGCTGAGAGTCTTCGTCGAACTCCCACTTGAGCTCGTACTCGTCACCTGGAGCGGAATCACCTGGACCTGCATCTGGAGTTATAGTATCTATGAGCCACAGGGACTCAGCAATCTCGCACCCTCGCGATCAAGACTATTTAAGCTTATAGGAAGGGTAAGGCAATTATATGTGGAGCTGCAGCAAGCGACTAGCATATATGGTGGCTAACTTATACGCAAAAGAGAGCGAGAAGAGGAGGCAAACGCGAGCGAGAGTCTAAATGAACAACCTGCGCAAGCATAACTCCAACTCCGTGTCCACTTCCCGGACTCCGCCGAGAAGGGGCCATCACGGTAACACACACAGTTGATTCATTTTAATTAATTTAGGTTCAAGTTATCTACAACCGGACATTAACAAATTCCCATCTGCCCATAACCGCGGGCATGGCTTTCGAAAGTTCAATCCCTGCAGGGGAGTCCCAACTTAGCCCATGACAAGCTCTCACGGTCAACGAAGGAATAGACCTCCACCCGAGACATTCCGATCAGGCTCGGCATCCCGGTACAACAAGACAACTCCAATAATGGTAAAACAAGTCCAGCAACACCACCCGCTGTGCCGACAAATCCCGATAGGAGCTGCACATATCTCGTTCTTAGGGCACACCGGATAAGCTAAGCATACGGGAGCCAACGTAACCCAAGTTGTCGAGGGACGGCCCCGCACGGTGCTCTAGGTTGGACCAACACTCAGAGGAGCACTGGCCCGGGGGGGTAAAATAAGATGACCCTTGAGTCCGCGAAACCCAAGGGAAAAAGGGGCTAGGTGGCAAATGGTAAAACCAAGGTTGGGCATTGCTGGAGGAGTTTTATTCAAGGCGGACTGTCAAGGGGTTCCCATTATAACCCAACCGCGTAAGGAACGCAAAAATCTGGGAACATAACACCGATATGACGGAAACTAGGGCGGCAAGAGTGGAACAAAACACTAGGCGAGAGGCCGAGCCTTCCACCCTTTACTAGGTATATAGATGCATTAAGATAACATAGCAGTATAATGATATCCCAACAAGTAAATAAAAGATGTTCCAACAAGGAACGGCCTCCAATCTTCACCTGCAACTAGCAACGCTATAAGAGGGGCTGAGCAAAGCGGTAACATAGCCAATCAACGGTTTGCTAGGACATGGTGGGTTAGAGGTTTGACATGGCAATTTGGGAGGCTGACAAGCAAAAGGTAGGCATCGTAGCATTGGCATAGCAAAAGAGCGAGCAAACTAGCATAGCAAAGATAGTAGAGATTTCGAGGGTATGATCATCTTGCCTGCACAGTTGTCAGAGTTGACTGGATCCTCAAGAGCAAACTCAACGGGCTCCTCGTTAGTGAACTCGTCTCCCGGCTCTACCCAAACAAGACAAACAAGCAACAAGGACACAATCAACCACGTGCAAGGACCAAGCGATATTATGCAATGATGATATGCTATGCGGGATGCGATGCGGGATGCAAAATGCAAGATATGACAGGAAATAGATGAACCTGGCCTCAACTTGGAAAACCAAGTGTGCCACTGGAAATATGGGATGAAATCGCTTGAAAACGATATAAAGATCATTGGAATCGGAGTTACGGTTTGGAAATGGCAAGCGTTTCGAAATTGACACCGGTCTGTGATTTACAGCAAGTAGGCATCTAAATGCCACGAAACGAACATGCTACAGCACCCAAACATGACAAAAAAAATACATGGATTGGATGCACACAAGATGCTTAACAAAAGACTAGCACTGAGCCACAGCCAATTCATCCATAAGGAGGTTCAAACAAGCATGGCAAAAACGCAAATGCAAAACAGATTTCAGACTTAGTGAAATCAACACTTGTCTGAAATTTCAGATCACGAAGCCCTCTTCGGAGCAACAAAACAACAAGATACATGACCTGATTAAGACAAGTAAGAACATGGCATGGAGCTAATCAACAAGCTTAACAAAAGACCCAAAGTGACCTGGGGCCAAAAGGGTTCACAAAATATACTAACGGGCACACGAACATAGCTAAAACACAATCAGTTTTCAGACTTAGTGAAAACTGAGACATGCTGAAATATAACTCACGAAGGCACGTAAACGAGCTCGATGCACTCACCACGGTGCAAGTCATGGCAAGGCAAGCATACATCCATTAAGAAGGCATAAAATGCAAGCTAGGCATGGCAAGAACAATGGCATAGCATACACGGATCAACTACAATAACATCGGCAAAATCACAAACGAGTTGACGATCTGCCTAGATTCACAACGAAGCAAAAGTAGAGCTCAATTGACTCAAGCTAGGGTGCTCCATAATTGCAAACAAATATATGGATGGATAGATCATAACAAGATTAACAAAACTCTCTTACTGATCATCCTCAAAAGAGGCACGGATCACTAGGAAACAAGCTGAACATATGGCATCATGATCTAAATAATCCCAGACTTAGTGAAAACTACTAAGTCCCTGAAAACAGATTTCCCGGGTGCCTCACTTGGCAAGCTTGCACAAGTCACCACACACATCCTGAAAATGCATGGGTTGCACCTCTGGAAAGAAGATAAAATGCTTAACAAAACATATGAAGGACTCACAGGCATAGCATGCACACAACAATCATGGCAAAAATGACAAAAGTCTAAGATGAACTAGCAGATCTGACAATTAACTCACGAAGCCTTCTTCTAACAGCATTTCGGGTATCAAGATGAACTCAAATGAAAATGATGCAATTGAATGAAATGATTTACTCGATGAGACGAACATTTTGATTTACTATATGTCCAAAACGGAGCTACGGATGCAAAGATACGGCCGGTCAAAGTAGGCATAAAAATTAGGGTTAGGGACGAAAAAGTCAACTGAAAATATCTCCAGATCCAGATCTGGAATCACTGTTCACGGGCACGGACTTTGAGGTCGCCGAATTCTTCACCGGAGTTCATCGGGGATCGCCGGAGCTTGGAGAGGAGGAGGCCGGACGGCGGGGAGGGGCGGCGCCGGAGTTGGTGAGGTCGGTGGCGGCCGGGCGGCGGCTCGGCGGCGTGGGCTCGGCGCCGGG